>NC_083344.1:64929014-65236376 GCF_019175385.1 Lycium barbarum | reverse complement strand
CTTCCAACTCTTAGGTGATGCCAAGTCATAGTGGAGGGATTTTGTAGAGTGCAAGCCAGTGGGATCACCTCTGTTGACATGGACTCAGTTATATCAAGTGTTTTTAGACAAGTATGTTCCTCGTACTTTGAGGGACTGCAGGCGTGATGAATTCAGTAAAATTGAGCAAGGTAGTCTGTCTGTGGCTGCTTATGAGGCTCAGTTCCATTCGTTGTCTCGCTATGCCCTCCAGCTTGTGCCTATTGAGGAGGATAGGGTTAGGAGATTTATGAAGGGGTTGAACACTACTCTTAAGTTGTCATCTCTTCAACTTACAGCAACAGGTGCTTTCTTTCAGGAAGTGGTGGATCATGTTAGGACCGTCGAAAGCGTGAGGCAGGATGGTTATAATAGGTATGCGGAGAAGAAGGCCCAAAAGGGTGGTAGTTTCAGTGGCGCTTCCTCTAAGGGCCAGAGTTCCTAGGTCTATTATGTACGCCCTGTTCAGCCAGCTATGCAGGGTTCAGTTGGAAGCCCATCATGGGCCAATCAGCACTATTCCAGTTAATCAGGGGGTTCGCAGGCTAGAGCTCTAGATTATGGTGGTTATTCGGCTTCGTCCATTTTGTTCAGCATCCGATGCTATACCGCGGATGCTTCGAGTGTGGTGATATAGGGCATTTCAAAAGAAATTGTCCCAGACTTATGCAACGTGTCCAGGGTACTCAGTTTCAAGCTCCTAGAGTTCAAGCATCAGGTAGAGGGGGAGGATCTTATGGGGGTAACCAATCTCAGTTTCCGGTAGAGGTAGCAACCAGCCTAACAGAGCAAGTTTCAGTCTGGTAGAGGTCGACATTAGCCCGATAGGGGTGAAGCTCAGATATGACAGGTTGATTGCAATAGTCCGTAGGCTACTGGTGGACGGGTTCATTGTTATGCCTTTCCTGGTAGGATAGAGGTCGAGGGCTCAGATGCTGTCATTACAGGTAACATCTCAATCTGTCACCGGATGGCTTCTGTATTATTTGACCCGGGTTCTACATTTTCTTATATGTCTACATATTTCTCTATGGGTCTTGATATGGTTTGTGATTTACTTGATGCCCCTATACATGTATCTATTCCAGTTGGAGACTCTGTGGTTGTAAATAGAGTCTTTCGATCTTGTATTGTCACACTTATGGGGTATGCACCTTGGTTGACATAGTGATTTTAGACATAGTAGATTTTGATGTCATCCTGGGTATGAGTTGGCTAGCTCCTTATCACGCAATTCTGGACTGTCATTCCAAGATAGTCACCTCAGCTATGCCCGGGGTGCCTAGACTTGACTGGAAGGGTATCCTTAGTCCCTCCCTGAAAAAAATCATTTCCTCTATTCATGCAAAGAAATTAGTGGATAGGGTGGGCTTGGATTATTTGGCACATATCCGTGATACCAGTGTTGACGGTCCATCTCTTGAGTCAGTTCATGTGGTACGTGAGTTTGCAGAGGTGTTTCCCGCAGACTTGTCAGGC
The DNA here is from genome assembly GCF_019175385.1 of Lycium barbarum. Lineage (NCBI taxonomy): Eukaryota > Viridiplantae > Streptophyta > Magnoliopsida > Solanales > Solanaceae > Lycium > Lycium barbarum. The sequence goes on along the minus strand of NC_083344.1, from coordinate 65,234,879 downwards.
ATGCCACCTGATCGTGACATAGATTTTTGCATTGACTTAGAGCTAGGGTCCCGCCCTATATCTGTCCCGCCATATCAGATGGCACCAGTAGAGTTGAGGGAATTAAATGAACAACTCCAGGATCTTCTTCGTAAGGGTTTCATCCGTCTGAGTGTCTCCTCATGGGGCGCTCCTGTTCTGTTTGTGAAAAAAGAAATGGGACTATGCAAATGTGAATTGATTACCGCCAGTTGAATAAAGTCACCATACGAAATAAATACCCCATCACTCGTATTGATGATTTGTTTGACCAGCTTCGGGGGGCTTCTGTGTTTTCAAAAATTGATTTGAGATCAGGCTATCATCAGTTGAAAATTAGGACTGAGGATATTCCTAAGATAGCTTTCTGGACCAGGTATAGGCATTCTGAGTTTCTGGTTATGTCTTTCGGGCTTACTAATGCCCCAGCTACTTTTATGGATTTGATGAATGGCATTTTTAAGCCATACTTAGACTCCTTTGGGATAGTGTTTATTGATGACATTCTGGTTTGTTTGAAGGGTTAGGAAGATCATGAAAAACACTTGCTGAGAGATAAGGTGTTGTACGCCAAGTTCTCTAAGCGTGAATTTTGGCTTGCGTATGTGTCGTTCTTGGGGCATGTGGTTTCGAAAGAAGGAATTATGGTTGATCCTAAAAATATTGAGGCAGTGAGAGATTGGGCTAGGCCTATATTAGTAATGGATATTCACAGCTTTGTGGGGTTGGCCAGTTACTACCGTCGGTTCGTGAAGGGGTTTGCCTCTATTGCTCCATATTTGACCTGTTTGACTCAGACAGAGGTACCCTTCCAGTGGTCCGACGAGTGTGAGGAGAGCTTCCAAAAGCTCAAGACTTTATTGACTATAGCTCCTATTCTATCTTTGCACGTGGAGGGCAAGGACTTCGTAGTTTATTGCGACACTTCTTGTCATGACCCTAATTATCGATCGTGCGGGCACCTACCTTATTATCACTAGTAGGCGAACCGTTACCCGTTAACCCATTGATCGTTAGCCAATTTCAACTTCTTTAATCATTTATTGACAGTCAATAGATAAGTGAGCAAATAAAGAGTCTAACTAAGTTATCATTAATAAATAATACAAGTGCGGAAGTCTTAACTATTACACCCCCAAAATCTGAATGTCATCGTACAAGGCCAACAATGTCTAGAGAATGAAGTATATCTCAACTATAACAACAAATAATGTCTGGAATAAAAATAGACATCTGGAAAGAGAGATCTTCAAGTGGCATGGCATGGGTAAAAGTTCACCCTCGGATCTGATCAAGCAAACTAGCTTCATGCTAAAGATGTAATCTGGATGAAATCTCTGGAACACAATCTGCACTCAAAAAGGGTGCAGCAAGGTAGTATCCGTACAAACACTATGTGCCGGTAAGCATCATAGGCCGACTAAGATTAGTTCACGCATATAAGTATAAAATCAACAAGATAAATAGATAGGCACCTAATACTCAAATCCAAGTCACAGAATATCCCATAACAGAGTCACAGCCTAAGATGAAGCTTCTAAACTACAAGTCTATCTAATCTCAATAATCTCATCTGATAATCACAAGTCCAAGTTCCTTCCCTAGATAGAGTCACTAATCTATAATTTAACTTAGTCAATGGTCATATTTATATCACACTAGACATTCAGCATCCATACCCAAAATTAGAAACAAACGAGCATATAATAATGCAGAATAAAATGTAATAATGTGCAATGCAAAATATGATGGCGTGCAATGCAATGTAATTCTATAATGACCCGTTTAGAAATTATAGTCTTTTGACCCATTTAACCTTTTTAACCCTTCCCCAAGTCCCGTTAGTATGATCTATGACTTAATGAATTCATTGGGCTGGTTTCCGCAAGGTTCGAGTGAAAATTGAGTCATTGATGGAGAAACTAGTTAAGTTGACGAGTTAGAGTTGACCACGGTCAACGCCGGGTTAGGATGACCCCGTGTCAATGTTTTAGAAGTTCTAACATGTTAATATAATGATTTTTAACTTGTCCTCAACTTTTGGTGAGGTTCCAAAGAGTTTCAGATAAGTTTGGGTTTTGTCGAGCTCGTATTCGATGTTTTCGCTGGAGGTATGTGGATAGAAACGGCTCTAGATTGATGACTTTTTTAGGTTGAGGTTTGAACCATTAGATCTGTATTAAAATTACGAATCTATAGGAAAAATAATCGTCGCGTTTGGCCTCCGTATGAGGGAGTTATGCCCGTTTTAGTGCGGCATGTTCCAGCTGGCCGCTGGCAGCGACCAAAGGGCAGCTATAGCGGGACTGCTGCAGCGGCCACAGTGACCGCTATAGCGACCGACGCCCTATTTTTATATTTTAACTCTGAACCATTATTCCCAAGACCCCAAAGTCAGTTTTCAAGAGAGAAAGAGGTAAAATTCATTCCATTCTTTGGTGAAAGCATCTTGGAGGGTAAGTCCCCATATTTGTTTGTTCCTTTTTCTTTCTTCTTTAAGTTCCATGATTATTTTAAGGTCCATCAATGGTGGGTGAAAATCCTAGAACCCTAGAATTAGTAAACCCTTAAATAATTGGTGGGTTGTTGATTTTGTTGTTGATTAATCATCTAGGAGTATAGATTATCACTTTCTAGGAAGGGAATTTGATTTCTTATGGTTGAAATTGCATGTTGAGACTTAGGGTTCTAATAAAAATGGAAATTTCGTCCTAAAATCTGTTTGAAAGAGTAAATTGATTAGAAACCCATGGATTGAAGGTTAATGAGTGTAGAGATAGAAGTTATGATAAATTCACCATTATAGGATGGTTTCATCCATTGAAAAGGGTTGAAGTAAGTGGGTCTTCTTCCCCAAATTGTTGTTCTTGTATAAATACATGGTTTGTCACTTACTTAGCATCATATTGTTAGACCTTGATCGTTATGAAGCGCTTTGAAAATAGAAGGCTCGTTGGAGTAGTTCGTGGCTCCTGTTCTGCATTCCAGGTAGGTTATGGCTTACTTTTAGTTAGACTTTGATTAGCGAAACGTATGTATTGTGTAGAATTGATGGGAGAAAGCATGATTAGGTCTTCGGACATGGTGTTTTGGTTGGAGATTAGCTAGGTTGGTATGACTTCTGATTTTGTGGGCTCGTCGCCATTACGTTATGTACTAAAATATGAGGTGTAGTTGTATTGATACTATGGTGATTCGGGATGGATTTCTATTAGGTTGATTATTGTTGATGGTGGCTTGTTGCCCTGTTATTGTGATTTGACTTATTGCCTAAATTGTCATGTTGTACTCAGTTCTCTCTTATTGTGACACATATTATCGGAGAAAGGAAGGATAAGTAGTTTAGGCTTGAATTGTGATATAAACTTATTACGTAGATGAAAACTTGATGTATGAATTACTGTTGATGATAATATATAGAAAAGTGGAGCTTCTTGGTGATACAACACTTAGTGTGAGGAGTACTTGATATATGAGGAAGTAAAGAGGGACATAAACTCTTGTGTTGGTTGAGATGGTTTGTATGATTCATTTCATGGTTGAGTTGATCCAAGTCTTGATATGACTTATGGCTTTGTGACTTGTACCATAACTGTTTGGGTTTGTATTGATTTACCATGTTTACACTCATTTATGCATTCATACACTCATGCATGATGGAAATGGTTTTGAAGACTTGTGGCTTGATGCCTTGTGTTTGACATTGATATTACTAATTGTTCATAGTACATACATACTAATGAACTTGAATACATTGAGACATACATTGTGATTTGAAATTTGTGAAGAAGTTAATATAATCTTCTTGTTGAACTTTTGGTACTATTTGATACATGGTACTTGATGATTTGAGCATGGATAATAAGAGGGAAGGAAATACCGTTACGTACAGATATATGGAAAGGCACAAAAGTGACCTAGATTATGGCCCGTGGTCCAAGGTTCATTCCGAAAACGAGGGATACATTGATGTGGCCTGCGTCTGAGGTTCTTTCCGGAGCGGAGGTTTATGCTCGGGCCCGAAGAGTGGATCCGGAACGAGTGGTACATGGACACCGTGGGTCCCCTGCATGTCATGACTACTGAGCTATGACATCAGTAGCATGTGTGTACAGTGTGTATTTGGCCAGTGTATTGCATTACATTGCATTGCACATCATCATATTTTGCAATGCACATCATTATATTTTATTCTGAATTATTATATGACTCGTTTAGTTATGATTTTGGTGTGTTTGCTGAAACGGTTATTGTGATATAGATATGATCATTGACTGAGTTAAATTGTGGATTAGTGACTCCACCTAGGGAAGGAACTTGGGCTTGTGATTATTAGGTGAGATCATTGGAACTTGAAAGACTTGTGGGTTAGAAGCTTCATCTTAGGTTGTGACTCTGTTATGGGATATTCTATGACTTGGAATTGAGTATTAATTCTATTTATCTTGTTGATTTTATGCTTGTATACATGAACTAATCTTAGTCGGCCTATGATGCTTACCGGTACATAGTGTTTGTACTGATACTACCTTGCTGCACCCTTTTTGAGTGCAGATTGTGTTCCAGAGATTTCATCCAGATTACATCTTTAGCTTGAAGCTAGTTTGCCCGATCAGCTCCGAGGGTGAGCTTTTATCCATTCCATTCCACCTGAAGATCTCTCTTTCCAGATGTCTATTTTTATTCCAGACATTATTGTTATTATATTTGAGATATACTTCATTCTTTAAACATTGTTGGTTAGAGTCCATGTACGATTACTTTCAGATCTTAGGGGTGTAATAGTTAAGACTTCCGCATATTATCTATTAATTTTGGACTTGTTTAATTTATTCATTCATTCGCTTATCTATTGACTTTTAATAAATGATTAAAGAAGTTGAAATTGGCTAATGATTAATTGGTTAACAAGGGTTCGCCTACTAGTGATAATAAGGTAGGTGCCCGCACGATCGGTAATTAGTGTCGTGACAAATGCAATGCCCTGGCCAAATACACACTGTACACACATGCTACTGATGTCATAGCTCAGTAGTCATGACTTGCAGGGGACCCACCGTGTCCATGTACCACTCATTCCGGATCCACTCTTCAGACCCGAGCACAAACCTTCGCTTCGGAACGAACCTCGAACGCGGGACATATCAATGTACCACTCGTTTTCGGAACAGACCTCTGACCACGAGCTCACAACAAGGCCATATACTCACCCCCGGTCAAAAGTTCCTTTTCATATGTATAGAAACACCGTCACATCACTCTCAATCAATTCTTAAAATACCTGGGTCTGTTCATATATGTCGCGTTAGCGGGTTCCACACGCATACACGATGACTTTAATTTTTTTGAACCACTCGCGTGCGCGTGAGTTCTACGCATTCGCAATGAAGATTTTTAGCTTCAGTGATTTGGCTTACTGGTTTAGGCTGCCCTTCACCCCGACTTTCTCAAATCAACTCCAAAAATTCTAAAACCTTGCAGATTAGTCAAAAATACTAAAATAAACTATTCTAGAAAATAAAATTTTTAAAACGACTTAAAATTTTGAAAACGATGGGTTGCCTCCCACCAAGCGCTTAATTTAATGTCGCGGCACGACGGTTGTCAACCTAACCACTTTTCCTTCCACTTGGAGGATATGAATTGTTGTCCCAACTTTGAATCAAGATCACGATGATGCTCGTGTGTCGATGGTTGGAAAGCAAAGAGGCCAACTCTCGGGTATCGCATTTTGCACTTTTTAGCCTTTAAGTGAGGCATGTCATTTTGTCTTCTTAGCATGGAAAAGTTCAATATAAAAACGCATTGTTCTTCATCACCAAAGTCTTCCATTGGCTCGGGTGGTTCAACCATATAACCCGCCAAGCACAATGTTGAAAAATGGTTGGAATGTGATCCAATTCGCTCCATTTTTGACATCCTCCCCCAAGAATGAGCTAGAGTCTTCAAAAACCATTTCATGAACTTTTTTATGAAACTCTAGTATCATTTCTTCAATCTCGGGATCTTGCATTATTTTTGTGTTGGTCGGTTGGCAATTCACCATTAGTGTCACGACCCGACTAGGGGCCGTGACGGGTACCCGGGGCTAACCACCGAGCACCACTCATTCCCTTACTTATCATACTCATACCATAAGAAAATCATTTTTCATTGAGAACATAAATACTTTTATATACACAAGCCTTTCGGCCATCAAAATGATAATATATAAATATACATAGTAGTAACATCGTGAGACCATATAACCCACACATACATATCTACGAGCCTCTACTAGAGTACTAGACATATGGACGGGACAAGACCCCGTCGTGCCCAAAATACATATACATATATCTACACAAAAGAATAAACCAAATAGCACCTCCGGAACAATGGAGTGCTCTCAAGTCAGCTAACTGCTCCTACGAGTCTGGATCACCTCCCTGTCTAACCGTGGGCATGAACACAGCGACCAAAGAAAACGGACATAAGTACGAACATTGTACTGAGTATGTAAGACATGAATGAAATGAACATAATGGAAGAATCATAAGCCATAGGAGGAAAATGTAACATGCATGAGTTTTATAGGTGGATACATTTAATACATATAACGTATATTTATATAATCATAGTACATGTATCATCATAGCACATATATCATTGCATCATCATCATCATCGTTAACCCGCGTCCGGGTAGCCATCATATGCCACCCACTAGTGGTGATCATGCCCGGCCCTCTAGGCACGGTGTGAACATAACAGCTCGCCTTAGCGGTGACATGCCCAGCCATTTAGGCATTGTGGAATCGTATGCAGCCCGCCTTCGCGGTGACATGCCCGGCCAACTAGGCGTGGTGGAATCATATCGTCACATAATCATTCATAAACTTAACATTTTCATACCTTGCATAAGTATATCATAAACTTACATTATCGTATATCTCATAGACATATTGTCACGACCCAACCCCGTAGGCCGTGACTAGTGCCCGAGCTGGACACCCATACACACCTACTTACCAATCGACATATCCCTAACTCATTCATATCCAACATATATCCATTTATATAGATACTGAGAACAGATGTCGTCTTAAGCGGTCACATATATCATACATATCATATAGAAGCCGCCAAGGCTGTCGTGGAACATATTATCCAAAACATCTATATATACATACGTACAAGCCGTTAAGGCTATAATAGCAAATGGAACCGCTTAGACGCAAGCCACACAGAAATATCTGAACCACAACGACCCATGACCCACATACATGTCTACAGGCCTCTAACAAAGATAACAGAATCATATGACGGGATAGGGCCCCGCCGTACCCCTGAACATATACATACATATAGACAACAGAAGAGTCTGTACCAAAATGTAAGCTCCAGAACAAGGGAGCACTCCAGAGCAGCAGAATAGATGGCCTAAGCTGTCGGGTCACTCAAGTGTACATCTGTACCTGCGGGCATGAAGCGCAGCCCCCGAAGAAGAGGGGGTCAGTACGGAAAATGTACCGAGTATGTAAGGCATGAAGTACAGTACAGGGGATCATAGCCAAAAATAGAAACTCTCCAGAACCAGTATAACTGTGTGAAATCATCAATACGTTTCCTTTATGTAGTGAAGTAGTATATTTCAAATCATGAATCATACACATATACAAATTTATATATATATATATATATATAACGTGTTCCGGCCCTTTAGTGAGGGACTTGGTGAATAAGGTCATGCATGTCAACATGTCAACATCATATAACATATATACATATAACGTGTCCCGGCCCTCTCTAGTGAAGGACTCGGTAGATAGATCATGTATGTCAACATCATGTATCATGTTTACATATAACGTGTCCCGGCCCTTTATTAAGGGACTCGGTGGATAGAATCATGCATGTCAGAATCATATACCATATATACATATAACGTGTCCCGGCCCTCTATTGCGGGTCTCGGTGAATAAAGTCAACATATGCCATCCTGGCCACCATCCCCGTATCATCATATCATCATATACATATACATATAACGTGTCCCGGCCCGCAAGTAAGAGGGACTCGGTGAACAATGCAGAGGAGTGCGCACAATAACATATCCTGGCCCGGGCTCAGTGAAATCCAAACTGAGGCTTGCACGAACAGAATAATGCGAAACCATATGCACATAAATCAAGACTCGATAGACAAGTATACTTACCGACTCCTGAAGGCTCAGAAACAAGTTTCTGGTCAATCCGCCTTAGTATGAGAAAGTTATGGACGCTTGAAGTACAGAACCTTCCACGAGCATTTCAGAAGCCATTTTTGGAAAATCGAAGCAATAATCATATCAAGTATTTTTCGGATATCGTATAGATCAAATCAAATATAACTTTTGGAATCATATGTACATATCAAAATATATCAAAGACTCAATGGAATAGTCGAACGTGTTAGCATTTGAAAAATCAAGACTATAGTCATATCGATTATCTTTCGAATACCATTCGGAAACATATCAACTAGATATTCGGTCATCATATATACACATCAAAATCGTATGAGGTAGCTTATGGAAATCAAGAACGTTAGCCATCCTAGTGGCTCTAAAAGCAGGAATTTCTTTAGAATCATACATATACGTCATTTGCTCGTTTCATAAAGATCATGCCAAAAGAAAGAAAGGTAAGCCTTACATACCTTGCCCGCTTTCTACGCTAATCCGAACTTAAGCCTTTGGCTTCGCAAGATCTACAACAATATTCATACATACCAAACATTAGCCATAACACTTAAGAGTCCAATTCCAAACCAACACTTAATCTACAGAAATTTCGGCAGCATTTCACCTATAAATACAACAACCCCGAGAATTCAACTCGGCCAAAAATACAACAACAAATCCGAGAATTCAACTCGGCCAAAATATCAACAACAATACCAACAATTATTCTAACAATATCCACAATCGATTCAAAACGCATACTAACATTAGCAACTTCTTCTCACAAACTTCAACGACGTCTCATTTATATTCAATTCATATTTGCTCACACATTCAAGTACTACTCCGAAGCCATTCAAACAATATTCAAGAACGTTTCAAACAATCCGCACAATATCCACATTAGTCTAACCATTATTCCACTCCACCCGAAAGCTTCCAAATGCAACAAGAACAATAACAACACATTCTCTTCCTTCAATTTCATGAACTACACCAACAATTCACACACTAACACATTGTTTTCCATAAATATAAGAAACGCCTTCTAACATCACATTAGTTTCTAAAATAACTTTCCAACACTTCCAACTTCAACTTGAATCATCAAACTTCCATTATCAACATGGCATTCATGACAATAACAATCAAAATACTAAGAGAAATTGATTCATTCTCTTCTATACCACATAAGCACCACACGGCCACAACACTATGCCCATATTTTCATGAATTTCACTCATTTCTACACACTACAACATACACAATCACCCATAACATATAAAAGAAGATTGATTCTTACCTTTTCCACTTAGCTTCTCACTTGGCTAGAATTTGTAGCTTGCAAGAATAAATGTTCTACTTGCTCCAATGACCGCTTCACCTTGCTAGGGACCTTCCAATTAGTAGAAAATAATTTTTGAGGAATTTTTTTTCCAAGGTTCTTGCTCTCCCAAGCTTGGCCGAATGGCCTTGTAGTTCTTTCTCCTCTCAAAGTTTCTTGAACCTTCTTGTGTTGAAGATAAGAATTGTGATGAATTAATCATCTTTTAAACATCCTTGTGGGCTAAAGCCCACCCATGTTTGGCCGGCCACCTTGGCTCATTCATTAAGCCCACTTTTTTTTTTTTATATCTAGTCATGCGATTCATGACAACTTATGATTCGTGTTCAGTTAATTTCTTAACTCGCAGCATTTTTGGGTTTTTGCCACAACCCCTTTTTTTTCTCGTTTCCTTTCCTCGCATTCCTTTATGCCAGTATACTTGTTTGTAGCTTCCTTGGACTGGTAGTCATTCCATCAATTGTCATTCCTTGTTGGCTCTCCAACGTGCACTCCTTATAATTAGGCATAACTCCATGTTAAGTATTCTTACAATCCCATAGTGCATACCTTCATGTTTAGTATGACCAATGGTCCATGATTGGAGGTTTTGTCCAATCATGTTTCTTACCTCTCACTTTTCCTGACATGTTGACCTCCTTACCTTTTATTTGCTCGCTCTCTTCCTTTTTCCAAATATCGTTGTATTAGAATTTTCCAATCTTACTTGTAGTGAAATCAGTATCAGTTTACTTCATAACATCTATATCATACCCTTCGCTTTGTCTCTTGAATTTCGTTCAGTTAGTGTCTTCTATACATCGCAACACTGGTTGCTAGCTTTTACCTATCGATTGATACAGTCATACATACATATACATTCACTACCACTTCGCTTACAAAATATTTTCAAATGCTGTTCAACCTTACTCTGATCCCAGAGTTGTGTTGCACTTTCTTCTCTCCACCAATCTGGTCTGCCTTGGCCTACGCGACCTCTTTAAGGTTTCTAACCATTCTGTATATTCTAATTTCCTTTAGGTTATCCCAATTTCCCACTTGTCTCTCATATCTACTTTTGTGGAATTTTTTTGTACACTTCCCAGGGGGTCACCCATCCCAAAATTGCTCTGGCCCTAGCACACTTAACCTCTAAACTTCAATGCATTTCGGTACGTTAATGCTCGTATAATTGCACCCACTTCCCCGCACGACCTTTTTCACATAATCTAGGGCAAGTCGGAGTCTTAACAATTTCCGGAAAGTTCTCGTAGCGGGCCCCACTCCGATCTAGAGAGGGCCTTTTATCTTTCTGATTATGTAACTACCGAGTTAGCCTTTTAAATTCTCAACATTCACTTTTTATCTGTATGGATAGCTACCTCAAACGGTTCTATCAATTCGGGTTTTTATCCAATTCTGCTAGCAACCAGGGGGAAAAATATATCTATCAATGCATATACATTTCGGAGGAAGACAAGTAGTATACCTGTAATTACATTTGGTGACGCCTCCTGATCCTGCCGGCTGACCAAAGCATATGTGCAGTTTGAAGGACCGCTAGAACCGGGAACTCCGCCAAACCTCTGTCGCGGCCTGCCGGTGTCGGCATACCCTACCCCGTAGGGCGCATGGCTACAGAAGGGGAAGATGAACCAGCAACTGACCCGGTGGGCTGGGTTGAACCACCTGGACCACCCCTAAATGGGCACTCCCTCATAACATGGCCCTGACGGCCACAAGAAAAACAGGCACCGGTGGCGAGACGACATTCCCCCGGATGGCGCCTGCCGCACCAAGGACACTGAGGCATAGATAGCCTCGTCTGACTGAACCCTCTGCTCTGCTGCGAATCCGAGACCCTGGATCTTTGACCCGTTCCTGAATATCCTGTATTGTCAAATCTCTTACCAGTAGACTGTAGGGGTACACTCCATGCTGGCTGAGAAGAATGTCTGCTATACTGCTGCTGAGGCTGGCCGCCTCGAGACTCCCCAAAATATCCAGCTGATCTAGCCCTCTTGGGCTACCTCCTATCACGATCTCTATCGGGATGACGCCCTCTATGTCGATCCTCCATTCCTTGTGCGTATGCCAGCAGTCGTGCAATATCCATCCCGGGCTGAGATGCCATCGCCATACAACTATTAATCAGGTAGTCATCCAACCCTATCACATATCGGTGCATCCTGTCAGTCATATCAGCCACGATGGTGGGCGCATATCTGGCTAGGGAGTCAAACTCTAGGCTGTACTCTCGAACACTCCTGCCCCTCTGTCTCAGCTGTAAAAATCTGTCAACCCTCGCTTGCCGCATCTCGGGCGGCAGAAAATGGCCGAGAAAGGCTGCTGTAAACTCGTCCCACACAGCTGGAGGAGCATCCTCGCCTCTGGACAGCTCCCAGGACTCGTACCAATTAATCGCTACATCCCGTAGTCTATGTGAAGTCAGCTCGACAGACTCAGTCTCAGAAGCCCTGACTAGTGTTAGCGTACGCTGCATCTGTCGAATAAAGTCCTGGGGATCCTCCTCGAGCTTTGACCCGTAGAACTCTGGGGATTACAAGTCAAAAAGTCACGAACTCTCAAGCTGTCCCGTCTATCCACATCATCACCCCCCTAGCCCGCGTCTGCGAGCCTGCCCTGCTACTAATCTCGTCAGCAACTGTACGGCATCTCTCATCGCCCTGTCCTCTGCTCCTAACTGAGGAGCTGGTGGCTCGGGCGCTGGAGCCTCCGGAGCTAATAGTGGAGCCGCCCCCTGATCCATGGTGGCAGCGACTGCTGCTCCAGGCTCCTCTAATGGTGGGGGTGTAGCAGAACCCGCTGACTGGGGTACAATATCAGGCATGGCCTGGGCACGGGCCCTGGTAACTCTCTGGGCCTGGCTAGTCTCTCCAACTGCTGCTGACTTGCCCTTTAGGGCAGCCGTCGCTTTTTTCGGAGGCATCGCTGAAAACATAACATTTCGTCAGAAAGGAACCATCCTAATAATACCGCTCTATCGCACGACCTAAGATCGAAAGAAAAGGTAACACCCTAAATGTCCTGTAGCTTCCTGTTTATAGATGTGGTGCACAACACACCGATAAACAAGACTCTACTAGACATGACCTGTAGACATTCCGAGGACAAACCGCTCTGATACCACTTTTATCACGACCCAACCCCGTGGGCTGTGACTAGTGCCCGAGCTGGACACCCATACACACCTACCTACTTACCAATCGACATATCCCTAACTCATTCATATCCAACATATATCCATTTATATAGATACTGAGAACAGATGTCGTCTTAAGCGGTCACATATATCATACATATCATATAGAAGCCGCCAAGGCTGTCGTGGAACATATTATCCAAAACATCTATATATACATACGTACAAGCCGTTAAGGCTATCATAGCAAATGGAACCGCTTAGACGCAAGCCACACAGACATATCTGAACCACAACGACCCATGACCCACATACATGTCTACAGGCCTCTAACAAAGATAACAGAATCATATGACGGGACAGGGCCCCGTCGTACCCCTGAACATATACATACATATATACAACAGAAGAGTCTGTACCAAAATGTAGGCTCCAGAACAAGGGAGCACTCCAGAGCAGCAGAATAGATGGCCTAAGCTGTCGGGTCACTCAAGTGTACGTCAGTACCTGCGGGCATGAAACGCAGCCCCCGAAGAAGAGGGGGTCAGTACGGAAAATGTACCGAGTATGTAAGGCATGAAGTACAGTACAGGGGATCATAGCCAAAAATAGAAACTCTCCAGAACCAGTATAACTGTGTGAAATCATCAATACGTTTCCTTTATGTAGTGAAGTAGTATATTTCGAATCATGAATCATACACATATACAAATTTATATATATATATATAACGTGTCCCGGCCCTTTAGTGAGGCACTCGGTGAATAAGGTCATGCATGTCAACATGTCAACATCATATAGCATATATACATATAACGTGTCCCGGCCCTCTAGTGAGGGACTCGGTAGATAGAATCATGTATGTCAACATCATGTATCATGTTTACATATAACGTGTCCCGGCCCTTTATTAAGGGACTCGGTGGATAGAATCATGCATGTCAAAATCATATACCATATATACATATAACGTGTCCCGGCCCTCTATTACGGGTCTCGGTGAATAAAGTCATCATATGCCATCCTGGCCACCATCCCCGTATCATCATATCATCATATACATATACATATAACGTGTCCCGGCCCGCAAGTAAGAGGGACTCGGTGAACAATGCAGAGGAGTGCGCACGATAACATATCCTGGCCCGGGCTCGGAGAAATCCAAACTGAGGCTTGCACGAACAGAATAATGCGAAATCATATGCACATAAATCAAGATTCGATAGACAAGTATACTTACCGACTCCTGAAGGCTCAGAAACAAGTTTCGGGTCAATCCGACTTAGTATGAGAAAGTTATGGACGCTTGAAGTACAGAACCTTCCACGAGCATTTCAGAAGCCATTTTTGGAAAATCGAAGCAATAATCATATCAAGTATTTTTCGGATATCGTATAGATCAAATCAAATATAACTTTTGGAATCATATGTACATATCAAAATATATCAAAGACTCAATGGAATAGTCGAACGTGTTAGCATTTGAAAAATCAAGACTTTAGTCATATCGATTATCTTTCGAAAACCATTCGGAAACATATCAACTAGATATTCGGTCATCATATATACGCATCAAAATCATATGAGGTAGCTTATGGAAATCAAGAACGTTAGCCATCCTAGTGGCTCTAAGAGCAGGAATTTCTTTAGAATCATACATATACGTCATTTGCTCGTTTCATAAAGATCATGCCAAAAGAAAGAAAGGTAAGCCTTACATACCTTGCCCGCTTTCTACGCTAATCCGAACTTAAGCCTTTGGCTTCTTAAGATCTACAACAATATTCATACATACCAAACATTAGCCATAACACTTAAGAGTCCAATTCCAAACCAACACTTAATCTACAGAAATTTCGGCAGCATTTCCCCTGTAAATACAACAACCCCGAGAATTCAACTCGGCCAAAAATACAACAACAAATCCGAGAATTCAACTCGGCCAAAATATCAACAACAATACCAACAATTATTCTAACAATATCCACAATCGATTCAAAACGCATACTAACATTAGCAACTTCTTCTCACAAACTTCAACGATGTCTCATTTATATTCAATTCATATTTGCTCACACATTCAAGTACTACTCCGAAGCCATTCAAACAATATTCAAGAACGTTTCAAACAATCCGCACAATATCCACATTAGTCTAACCATTATTCCACTCCACCCGAAAGCTTCCAAATGCAACAAGAACAATAACAACACATTCTCTTCCTTCAATTTCATGAATTACACCAACAATTCACACACTAACACATTGTTTTCCATAAATATAAGAAATGCCTTCTAACATCACATTAGTTTCTAAAATAACTTTCCAACACTTCCAACTTCAACTTGAATCATCAAACTTCCATTATCAACATGGCATTCATGACAATAACAATCAAAATACTAAGAGAAATTGATTCATTCTCTTCTATACCACATAAGCACCACACGACCACAACACTATGCCCATATTTTCATGAATTTCACTCATTTCTACACACTACAACATACACAATCACCCATAACATATAAAAGAAGATTGATTCTTACCTTTTCCACTTAGCTTCTCACTTGGTTAGAATTTGTGGCTTGCAAGAATAAATGTTCTACTTGCTCCAATGACCGCTTCACCTTGCTAGGGACCTTCCAATTAGTAGAAAATAATTTTTGAGCAATTGTTTTTCCAAGTTTCTTGCTCTCCCAAGCTTGGCCGAATGGCCTTGTAGTTCTTTTTCCTCTCAAAGTTTCTTGAACCTTCTTGTGTTGAAGATAAGAATTGTGATGAATTAATCATCTTTTAAACATCCATGTGGGCTAAAGACCACCCATGTTTGGGCGGTCACCTTGGCTCATTCATTAAGCCCACTTTTTTTTTTATATCTAGTCTTGCGATTCATGAAAAACAATTTTCCAAATTCCGAATTTGCCCTTAGCCTTCCACCCATATTTCCATGAGTCATCTTGCGTATTTCCCTTTTTACCCCTAGTCTTTCCTAATATTTCCACTTCAAAAATTTTGTGAACAACTTATGTGCCACACAAGATCAAAAATATAGGCTTGCTCTTAACTTCCCGCAATTATCTTAAATTACCCGAATGCACAAAATGCGGGATATAACACATATCCTGACTTAGCATCACTATACATTTATCATCAAAACATACATTAGGACTTGAAGCAACTATGGCTATGTCGGGGTGACATAAGGTCATGAACCCGATTATATTATAGAGTAATCATCAACACCATCTCTCACCTTGAAGGAACTAACAATTTAAGGTGAGTGTACATAAAGGAAAGCATCAATGAAACCATACTTAGAATCATTAGCTTCATGGACCTCTTACTTTACTTTAGGATTCTTTATACTTAACTCATCGTCATCATTATCTTGCTCGTCGTATCTCTTTTCTTTACCTCATACATATATAGTTCATTACATTCGTCGACTCGTAGTTCCTTTGTTTAGGAAGATTATGGAAATCTAGGAGATTCGTGTCATAGGAGTCATGCCATAGAAAGAAGGGACCAGCTTTACATACCTTTTTCGTTTAACTAATCTATCGCTTGCTTGTTCTCCTTCAATGCCCACGTTTCTACCTTCAAGAGAATTCACATTAACATTAGCTAATCGGTTACTTAAACGTGCGTACTAGAGCTAACAAAAATTGGGCAGCATTTCCTTTGTTCCAACGACTTTCTCCATGTAATAAAACAACTCCTAAATAGCAATAGCAACTCCCATAATATCACAATCAATAGATTTCTCTAGCTAAACATTGTTCACTTCTCAAATTCACTTTCAAAGTAATCCATAACCATGACTACAATACAACAACATATTCATTCTTCCCATAATATTTCCTCAACGTCATTAGCATCATTCATAACAAGATTACACTCATCTCATACTAAAAATCATGGCTCAATTCAACTTACTACTCAAAATACCATTATTTCCCTATTTGAGCTCATATTCTACTTTCTTCTCTAATCCAAGTCTTTCAACTACTCAATACTTTGAATAACATGAGCTAGATATAAAACTCACTTTTGATTATGTAAGAATGACCTTTGGATGAAGATACTTTGCTTGAGAAAAACCCCCAACTCCAATACCAAAGGATTTCTTGACTTCCACTAACCCTAGTGAGCCTCTTTGCACTTGAGTCTCTTGATTTTTGGTGTTTGATCTTTTATTTCTCTTGGATTTGCTCTTGATTTTGGTCTTAGCTCATAAGAAGACTTGTTGAGAGAGTTTCTAGAGGTTTCTATGACCAAAAATGGTGAAAATATGATTTTGGGTCGAATTTGGTCTATTTATAGTGGTCCAGAAAATTCTGGACCGACACAACATGCTGCAAGCTTTGCTAGACGCAAAGCGTGCTTTGCTAGCCGCATGTTGTGTCACAGACCTCGCAACATCACCAAATTTCACTGTCACACTTTGCTACGCAACTGCGTGGCCGCAAAGCGCGCTTTGCTGCTCGCATGTTGCCCCACAAAGTGCGCCATAATGTGACATTTTACCAAACTCCCACCGAAACTTAACTCCGATGATCCGACGAGTCTTAAACCTTCCCGAGGCTTACTAAACATGGTTTTTCTCCATTATATTCCCAACATGGACATATCTATCCCCATGACCTCGAAAAATTTATCCTACTTCCCAAGGCTAGGACAATTAGCATTCGGCGAAACTCAACGTATGAAAATGAGACATGTAACAATTACCTCTTGAAAATCAATATTAACCTCTTCTTCAATTGAAGCCATCTCAAAATTACATTCCATGGATCTTTGATATTGAGCATCACATGCCTCAATCTTTGCATTCAATTCGGTCTCCAATTTCAGGCTAGCAATTTCAAATAGATCCACTACTTGACTTTGCTCAACATGCATTTTTAGAAATTCTTCCACAATCCGTGAAATGCCTTCACAATGATCCCCATAGGCTCCAAGTTGTTGAGCTTGAGTCAGAACCCAGTCTTGGCTCACAATTTCCATTTCTTCATGGTGAGAGTCATTTGAAGTTTGTAAAAATTCACCTTTGGAGAAATTCATGTTTTGGCCACTTTCTTGTCTACTTTCAACCCTGATATTTAGCACAAATATCATGTTTCGTGTCATTTTACATCACATTCCTAAGACTTTTATTGCCTAATATACGACGAAATCATCGTATTTGAGCTTATGTCGCTTATTTCATGTGTCTTGGTACGAAGAAGACAAACGACGGGAAACCGAGCTATTTTGGTTGATTCTGGAGGTGATCTTGTGGACACGAGTGAACGGGAGAAGCTTGCGACACTTAAGTGAATTTCTGGAAGGATCAAGCACAAATGTGCCACACCCGCGTCGCGGATGTAACACGAGGTGGCACTCAGGTGCCATACCCGCGTCGCGTGCCCATAACGGAAGAATAAGCTGCAGGAACTTCTCAATCAGGTGTTGAGCCCGCGTCGCGGGCTCAGCACAAATAGGGGCTGAATTCACTGAAGACCTCGCGTTGGACCCGCGACGCGTGGCCAACGCGGGAATGCCCAATTTTGTCCGATTTTAAGAAGGATTAGGACCCTTTTATTTGGTTAACAACCCTAAACTATAAATAGATATTTTGTTCATTATTAAGGACGTGCTAGGATTATTCCAAGACTTGTAAGTTGTCATATTACCTTCTCTCTAGATTTTATTTCAATTTCATCTTTTTAACCCTAGATTATTCATGAATTCTTTTTGTTCATTGAGAATCATGAGTAGGTAAACTTCTTAATTCTAGGGTTGTGGCATAAGACTTGAAAGTTGGTTTGATGACAATTATTCTCTATTGATTTTCCATATTTTGGGTTGCTTATTTATTCTTGATGTTAATTGTTTGATTATCTAGCCAATAGTTAGACACTATCTGTGGCGTGTGAATTGAACTAGGGATAGGGAATTTGCATGCGTAATAAGAATAAATAGGGCTTGTTCGATATAATCGTTTCACTAATGAGGATAGGAATATACCCTTTAGCCTTGCTTAGTTGAATACGGAGAAGTAAATGCGTTCTTGTTACCTCTGACGACCATAGGGATATAGGCGTTATAGTAACATCTACAGGCTTGTGAGCAACTCAGAAGATACTCATAAAGTTTTAATTAACCCGTCAACTAGTAACCCAGGAAATAAGATAGGTGGAATTGTCTAAAGATCAACTGGATTGTCGAAAACCATGACCCTAGAACTTTCTCTCATCTGATAAACCTTACAATCTTTGTCAACATATTCTCAGTCACAAAAATACCCATCACAAATTGTTTACTTTTCAGTTTTAGTTTAGTACAACAAACATCTTGATTTTCACTTTCTTGAATAGTTTTATTCGAATTTGAATTAGTTTGACAGTAGAATCTAAGCCTCTGTGGGATCGATATCTGGACTTAACAGTCTATATTACTTGCCCGACCGCGTATACTTGCGTGTGCGTTTGGGAGCAACAAACACCCTCAAGTTGGTGAGCATTATGAGCCTCAACCAATAATTTCATTTGATCCTCCAAGGTGTTAATAGCTTTGTCATTGCAACTAATTGCTTGACTCAAGTCCTCGAGGTCTAGGTTCAACTTTTCCTCCTTTTCAAGAATGGCCTCCAACATGAGCATTATCCTCTCATTTTGAGAATTTGAAACTTCTTCCACCTCCATATCCCTATTTTCATCAAAATCAAAAGTAGAATCATCATAGTGGGGGTTCGGGGAAGGGAAGGACAAATAAGAAAAATTATCCCAATGACCACTTTGACCACCACACCTATCACAAATACTCCACTCATAGGTTTGGGATTGTGCGCATAATCCGCCCCCGGGAGAATTCAAATAATTTTGCCATGAGTGTGGTCCTCCACAATAAGGACTGGGATCATCAAAGTATGAACAACTACCATCCGACAATTTTCATTATATGATGCCATTTACAAAAACCAAGAAAATAAACAAAGTCAAAAGAAAATAAATACACAAATATTTACAAGTTTGGACCAAAGCAAGTAGGATTAAATCCCAAACTAACCCAAATATGCCAAATTGTTCCCCGGCAACGGCGCCAAAATTGATAACGTTCAAATCTACTTCTCAAAGAGAAAGTGTACACGGTCGTATGCAGTATAATTTACCTAACTATGAGTCGGGGTCGATCCCACAGGGAACAATATAATAGGTAATTTAAACAAGTAAGGAATTATCACCAACTAAGCTAAGGCAAACACTTTTTCAATATTTGATTTTTGGTTTAACAACTAACAAAGATAAAACTAGCTAGAAAGCGGGTAAAATGATCAATGGCCACAAGTATGGATACAAAGGAAATTACGCTCAAGTAACGATCCAATGCATTTGCCGATTTTACAACTAAGAGTGAGTTTATGCTAATTAGATAATGATTTCTAAAATCTCATCAAAAGTCTCTCGACCAAATTGATGAATATCATTACTAAGCTTTCTTAAGCCTTAGAATGTGGAAAGTATGAACAATCAATATAATCTCAAGTAACTTTCCTAAGAACAATCAATATAATCTCAAGTAACTTTCCTATCTGTAGCTCAAGTTATTAGATGGGATTTAATGACCCAAATTCTTGTTAATTAATCTATCCCAACCTCAATCTTCCTCTCTCGAGCTCAAATCGAAGTAAATGGGCGGGTCTTAGGGTTAGCTAATCCCTTAAGAAACATTAAAGAACAACATTAATGAAAACAACATTAACTCACTTCATTAGCAATAAAAATCATTCAATACATAAGCAAAACAAGAGTTTCATCCAACACTTTAATCATAGAATATTTTCATAAACAAGATTCAAGTGAAGAAAATAAATGCTACACACTTAGATATTCATTACAAAGCAAGGAATCAAAGAAATGAAGAAAAGTTTAAGAAAGTTCTCAACCCAATCTTCAACTCCAAAGTGTGTTGTAAGAAACCCTAGCTCCCAAACTTGTGTTTTTTGTGCCAAAGATTAGTTTCCAAGAGGTTTGGTCAAGTTTTATGTGGATTGGGAACAAAAAACAAGAATTTCCAAAACTATCCAGTTCTGCCCGAAAAGTCTTCTTCGCGTTCGCAAAGGTCACTTGAGCAGTTGACCATTGTGAATGCAGTCAACCTTCGCGTACACGAAGGTGCCAAAATTCCCTTTTCTTCGTTTTAGCTCCTTTTTGGCTCGCTTTCACTCGGTTTGATTCCAATTCTCTTTATGACTTAATGCACCTAAAATAATAGGCATACACACCAAGAATAACCTCATATCATAGATTAAGAACACAAAAACCAAAGCAAAGAGACTAAAATAAGTGGTAAAATCACCACTTATCAACATCAAATGTAACTGAGTACAATAGACAACATGAGGATGTGATTACCTTCTTCTAATTCAAGTCATAATTACAATACACTCAAAGGCCACTATGGGCACACAACAACCAAACAAGCAATGTACCAAGCCACAAAGTGTAAAAGAGCCACTGTGGGCCTATAACATATAACATACCGAGTCATAAAGAGGTCTCATGTGTATAATAGCGTACTGAGCCTTAAAAGAGGTCTCGTGCGTAATATAGCGTACCGAGCCATAAAAAAGGTCTCTGGTGATTAAAAACAAGAAATAGACACAATGAAGAGCACTGAGGCTAAACGGCAACTGTAGACAAAATAAATAGCACTAAGGCTTAACATCAATTGTAGAAACTATAGATAGCACTGAGGCTTAACATCAACAAGGTGATACAGAAAGGTACTACACAAGGCTTACGAACAGAGTATACGTGACAGCATTATCAAGCTTATAGCCCTTGGGCTCACTATTCCCCAAAATTACAAATATTCAAAACGACCTTTGAACGCAATTTCTTTTAGGATGGAAATGAGGGTTACAAAGAGATACGAAACTACCGTCAATCAAGATACCATGAATATATGGAACAAAGGGAACATCATGAATAGAGTGTTTTATGGCAAAAACTCTTCTTTTAAGTCTTTCATTTGGAAATCGCATTCGAAGCAGATTCATGCCAGTAAGAGATAGAAGGAATAGCCATTACATACCTTTATCATTGATTCCTATCAACAACGCTAAAATAAACCTTCTTGACATGTCAATATACAAGACATGATAGTAACACTTGTGTCAAACTATGGAAAACCACAATAACAATATATCGAGCAGCAAGCTCGCTTTACGACTAACTAAATGGAGTTTCTCCACAACTCACTCCCTTTTGAAACTTATTACAATAAGAATAATACATGTATACAACTATACTACATCTTTGGCACCTCAACATAGCAAGAAGAGTCCCAACAACATGATACAACAACACGCAACACTAGTTTACGATTTCCGATCGTCGTCTCGTAAATTCTTAACAAACCAACATATCTTAATATATAAAAAAACTCATATCAGAACCTTATAATTCAAAAAAAAACCTTTTCCATCCCTTACTTCAACTTGAAGTAATTCTTCAATCCAGCCACCAAGCAAAGAAAATGAGTTCTACTAGTACTACGACCTTTTCGATAGAAGATTTACGTCAAAACCTTGTTGATTTAACCTTGGATTGTATATTACACTTAGAGAGCATTTGGGAATGAAAGTGATCCCACCGCCTCAATTTCAAGTTTGAGTTACAATCCTTAACTCTCTCTGATGGACCGTATTCTTGCACCGTGATTCATCCCAGTATATTCAAATTTCTATTTGAGAGTTACAGTTGAGCACTACCACTTTGACGGGCTGTGAAATTGTTTCACGGTCCATGAAACTTGGCCAACTCTTCCAAACTTCAACGAACTTATTCTCTTAGATTTTTTTAACCTTTAATCCCTACGAAAATTCTTTAACACTTGTTTAAACCATCACTATCCTTGTAAGGGATCATAACCCCTCTGGGTTCGCATTGGTTACTTACAATTCATTCTAATTTAAAAGTACGGGGTGTTACAAGTTCACCCTTAGGATTTTGTTATTTTGGTACTTTCATTGACGATTATTCCATATGTACTTGGATTTTCTTAATGAATGATCATTCGAAGTTATTCTCTATATTCAAGAGTTTTTGTGTTGAAATACAAAAATCAAATGGTTTTTTTATTTGTACTTTCGTAGTGATAATGCCTTAGAGTACTTATCATCCCAATTTCAGTAGTTTATGACTCACTAAGGAATTATTCATCAGGCATCTTGTCTCTACACCCCTCAACAGACCAGGGTAGCATAAAGGAAGAATAGGCATCTCATTGAGACTTCTCGCACTCTTCTCATTGAATCTCATGTTCCATGGCATTTTTAGGGTGATGCAATCCCCTTGTCTTGTGATTTAATTAATCGAATGCCCTCATCTTCCATTCAGAATCAAATTCCTTATCCTGTATTGTATCCTCAGCCATCTCTATACTCTCTTCCCTATCGTATCTTTGAAAGCACATGTTTTTTTAATAACCTAGCTTTGGGTACAAATAAATTTTCCCCTCGTGCTATTAAGTGTGTCTTTTTTGGTTATTCTTAGGTTCAAAAGGGGTATCGTTGCTACTCACCTAATCTTTGTCGGTACCTTATGTTAGCCAAAGTCATAGTTTTTGAGTCTCAACCTTACTTACCTTTTATTTTGATCATCCTGACATCTCTGGGGTCTTACCTATATCTCAGGTTTTACCTACATAACTTTTGAGGAATCTACAGTTACTTCTACATTTCCAGTCTGTCACGAACCAACCGGAGGGCCATGATGGGCATTCGGAGCTAACCTACTGAGCACCTCATGACATACATTCATCTCATAATCATACCTGAGAGGGCCATAATACTACCTAATAGATGTCATAAACTATAAGGGACACGTGCCAATAGATATATACATACATACGTCCTCAAACCGTGCTCGTGTATACAAGCCGACAAGGCTATCCAAATGATATAACAAAATATGGACCGAGAAGGTCATAGGAAAACTAATTGTACACATCTATCTACGAGCCTCTACATCGAGTGCATAACATGATAAGGATGGGACAGGAAACCGCCATGCCCACATAAACACAAAAGAATCATACCACTCTGAACTGCAGCTCCGAAACAAGTGGAGTGCTCCTGTACAAGCGCTAAGATGGCCACCAAAAGGTCTATACCGTCTCCCTGTCTACCTGCGGGCATAAACGCAGCGTCCACAAATAAAAGGACGTCAGTACGAATAATGTACTGGGTATGTAAGACATGAGAGTAGCATAAAAGAGACATAAGAAACCATAGGATAAATGAATGCAATATGTATGTCTGAACTATCCCAGTAAGACAATCATGTATGGGCCGTACTTTATCTTATACTTTTCAGATTTGTGATTTGTCAGTTGCATTGAAAAAAAGACTCACTGAACTTGAATTTACATAGACTATGCATTCCATAATTCCTTCTATGCTAGGAGATATACCTCTCTCAAGTTGGACCAAAAATTTCTATCCAAAATTCTGCCAAGGTTTCCCAAAGTTTCGACAAACTTAATTCCTTCAATTCGCTTGATCCTGGAACCTTTAGACACTTTCTTAGCACTTGTTAAAAGTCTTACTTAACCTTATAAGGGTCTCATAACCTCTCTGGGCTTACGTTGGTTTACTTACGAAGCAAACGACGCGAAAATTTTTGAGGTGTAACATCCTCTCCCCCCCCCCCCCCCCCTCCCCTTTAGGAACATTCGTCCTCGAATGTTACACTCAAAAATTTTGGCAGAGTTTCCCCTATAACTGTACCCCTACCAATCTGTCACAACAACCCAAAATACACAATGCCACATAGGGCCATAACAAGCAATAACAATAATAGCCTCACACGACTAGTAATCATAAGAAATGAAACAATACGCACCTAAGGGCAATGGTCTCTTTGTTTGAACTTCCTCTGGAAGTGGAAATAAGTACAGATACTTGGATCTCATATCTTCTTCAGCTTCCCAAGTCATCTCCTCCATATTCTTGTTCCTCCAAAGGACTTTAACTGACGCTACATCTTTAGTCCTCAACGTCTGAACCTATCTATCTAGAATAGCAATGGGGACCTCCTTATACGATAGCTGCTTGATAACCTAAACATCATCAACAGGTACAATTCTGAAAGGGTCTCCAATACACTTACGAAGCATCGATACATGAAAAACCAAATGGACTAACTCTAAGTCCGATGGTAGGTCTAATTCATAGGCCACCTGGCCCGCTGTACGTACAATCCTGTAAGGCCTAATGTACCGAGGACTAAGTTCAACCTTCTTACCAAATCTCATAACGCCTTTTATAGCCGACACCTTCAAGAATACCCAATCATCAACTTGGAACTCTAAGTCTCATTGACGATTATCTGCATAAGACTTCTGACGACTCTGAGCTGCCAACAATCGATCGTGAATAACCTTGACTTTTTACGCTACTTGCTGAATGAGATATGGCCCTACTAACTTAGTCTCCCCCGCTTCGAACCATCCAACAGGTGACCTACACTTTCTCCCATATAAAGCTTCATACGGGGCCATCTGGATACTGAAATGATAATTGTTAATGTACGTGAACTCAATAAGCAGCAAGTGATCATCCCAAATACCTCCAAAGTCTATCACACATGCCCGTAAAATATCCTCAAGGGTCTGAATAGTATGTTCAGCCTGCCTGTCTGTCTGGGGTGAAATGCGGTGCTAAGACTTACCTGAGTCCCCAAACCCTTCTGAAAGGACTTCCAGAAGTTTGTTGTAAACTGCGCAACCCTGTTGGCGATGATAGATATCGGAACACTATGGAGTCATATTATCTCCTTGATATAAAGCTTCGCATAATCCTCGGCTGAGTAAGTAGTCCTGACAGGCAGAAAATGGGCTGATTTTGTAAGTCTAACAACAATCACCCATATGGAATCAAACTTATGCTGAGAACGGGGCAAGCCAGTAATGAAATCCATATTAATTACTTCCCATTTCCACGTCGGATTCTAAATAGCTTGCAATAATCCACCAGGATTCTGATGTTCAATCTTCAGCTGTTCAATATTAGGACATTGGGCTACGAACTGTGCTATGTTTTTCTTCATTCCATCCCACTAATAAACTTCTTTAATATCATGATACACCTTTTTCATCCATGGATGAATAGAATAACGAGAGTAATGAGCCTCTCCCATAATCTGACGAAGTAGCCCTGCAACATCAGGAACACATAGTCTGTCTCGATATCTGAGAACTCCATCTACAGAAATCTCAAACGGTGACTTTTTCTTTTGAGGAGTTGTGACCCTATAATGAACTAACATAAGATCCTTGTACTGGCGCTTCTTAACCTCGGCTACGAAAGATGAGACTGCTAAGTCTTAAATAGTAACTCATGTATCTCCCCAATCCAACAAACGAACTCTTAGGCTAGGTAACTACTGAAGCTCACGAACTAGCTCCTTTTTCTCTAGCTGAACATAAGATAAGCTACCCATGGATTTGCGGCTAAGGGCATCGGCTACTACGTTCGCATTCCCAGGATGATACAAGATATTGACATCATAATCCTTCAGTAACTCTAACCATCCCCTCTGCCGCAAATTTAACTCCTTCTGCTTGAAGATATACTAAAGACTATTATGGTCCGTATAAATATCGACATGGACAGTATATAAGTAGTGCCTCAACATCTTCAATGCATGAATCAACATGGCTAACTCTAAATCATGTGCTGGATAGTTCTTCTCGTGTTTCTTCAACTGCCTTGAAGCATAAGCTATAACTTTACCTTGTTGCATCAACACACAACCTAACCCAACGCCTGAAGCATCACAATAAATAACATAGCCCTCCGATCCTTCTGGAAATATCAGAACCGAGGCTAAAATCGATCTGTTCTTCAACTTCTAAAAACTACGCTCACAAGCATCAGTCCACTGGAACTTAGCTGATTTCTGAGTCAGCTTCGTCAATGGTGTAGAAATAGAAGAAAATCCCTCTACAAGTCGTCTGTAATAGCCTGCCAAGCCCAGAAAAATACAAAACTCCGTGGGTGTTGTAGGTCTAGGCCAATACTTCATGGCTTCAGTCTTCTGCATATCCACCTGAATACCATCAGCTAAAATAATATGCCCCAGAAAAGTCACAGAGTTCAACCAAAACTCACATTTAGAGAACTTTACATATAACTCTCGAGCCTGAAGAACTCTAAGGATAACACGTAAATGATCTGCCTCTGATCGAGAGTATACCGGAATATCATCGATAAACACAATCACAAACGGATCTAATAAGGGTCTGAATATGCTATTCATCAGATCCATAAATACTGTCGGTGCATTCGTCAAC
Organism: Lycium barbarum; assembly: GCF_019175385.1. Taxonomy (NCBI): domain Eukaryota; kingdom Viridiplantae; phylum Streptophyta; class Magnoliopsida; order Solanales; family Solanaceae; genus Lycium; species Lycium barbarum. Next base: position 65,207,826 of record NC_083344.1, on the reverse strand, counting down.
CCAAAAGACATTACACGAAACTCGAAATAATCATATCTGGTTCTAAAAGCTGTCTTCGGAATATCTTTCTCTCTAACCCTCACCTGGTGATACCCTGATCTTAAATCTATCTTTGAGAACCATTTATCACCCTACAACTGATCAAATAAATCATCAATTCTTGGAAGTGGATATTTTTTCTTTATCGTCACCTTATTCAGCTGCCTGTAGTCAATATGCATTCTGTCTTTCTTCCTCACAAATTACACGGGTGCTCCCCACGGTGATGTACTAGGCCTGATGAAACCTTTCTCCAGCAAATACTTCAGTTGCTCTATTACACCTTTCGTTTTGTTGGAAGGAGATTTTGGCTTATTAGCGGTGTGTACCTTTGGTTCGGTAATCCGCACTAGAGTTTTGGACATGAGATATTTTTACCTTGTATGTGTACAGGATTATAAGTATGCATTCTTGACATTACGAGGGAATTAGAAGTGAAACGAATCGAATCGGAGCAAAACGGAGCAGTTCAGCAAAATTGTTGAAACCAGTCAGTGTCGACGGCCCAAAGGACGACCGTTGACACGTCGACGAGCCGTCGTCTGGGACCGTCGACAGGGTTCTACAATTAGGCATCTCAAGCAGCAGTTCGACGGGGCATGTCGACGGACCGTCGATACGTTGACGATCGTCAACCCTGCTCGTCGACCCGCGGATCTGAAATTTTCCAGCCCTTATTATAAATATAAGATCCCATGTTTTTATTTCATTATTCTCCTAAAATAGATCCTACATCTCCCTAGAACTCTCCAAAACCTTCCCTCTATTTCTACAACAAATCTATACCAAGAAACCAAGATCAAAATCAAAGATTAAGAGATTCATGTACTAGGAAGCCTATTAGGGTTTGTGGAGAGTAAGAAGTTCTTTGGTATGCAAGTGAGGGATTTCATTCTAATGGAGTAGATTGACTCAAGGCTTGTTCCTAAGTGATTAAGGTGAGTTTTATATTTATTTCATGTTATTAAGAATATTGAGGGGTTAAAAGACTTGGATTATGGAAGAAAGTGGAATATGAGCTTAAATATGGAAATAATGGTATGTTGGGTAGTAAGTTAATGTGAATCATGATTCTTAGTATGAGATGAATATAATCTCGTTATAGATGATGCTAATGACGTCTAGGGAATGTTATGTAAAGAATAAATATGATGTTGTATTATAATTATGGTTATGGATACCCTTGAAGGGGGATTTGTGAGAATTGAATAACGCTTAGCTTAAAGAGGTTATAGATTAGGATATTGTGGGTGTTGTTGTTGATGGTTGGGAATTGTTACAGTGGGAGAAAGTGGTTGAAACAATGGGGATATTTCCCAATGTTCGTTAGCTCTTAGTCTCTCTAGCTTAAGCTTAAGTATATCTTCACTTATCTAATTTTAGTACGAATTCCCTTGAAGGTAGAATCGCAAGCTTGAGGGGCACGCAATTAGACGATAGAGTTGAAGAGATATAAAGGTATGTAAGGCTAGTCCCTTCTTTCCCAAAGGCATGATTCTTATATATATATATGGTGATTTCTTTTCGATAATTTCCATGACCTTTTTACATTCCAAAAGATGAAAGTTAAAGAGTATTAACAGTTTTCCACGAGATAGAGACGAGTCTAAGTCTAGAGATTCTAAAGCTTATGATATGACATTTCTACGAAGCTAATGATCCTTATATGATTTTTTGATGTATTCATTGTTTCTAGACTCACCTTATAATGCCAGTTCCTTCAAGGTGAGACATGATGATCACGATTACTCCATAATGGAATCGGGAGGAGGGGGGGTACTCGACCTTACGTCACCCCGATAAAGTTGTAGCTTTTACTTGAGTTCTTATGCATGTCCTATGATAAGCATATAATGATGTGATTACACTATGCCTAGTTGACCAGACATGACACCGCTACAACGGGCAGCTTATGATTACACCGTGCCTAGTTCGCCAGACATGACACCTCTACGGCGGACGGATTATGATTACACCGTGCCTAGTTGGCCGGACATGACACCGCTATGGCGGTCGGCTTATGATTACACCATGCCTATGTGGCCAGACATAACACTACTAGTGGGCGGTGTGCGATAGTTACCCGGACGCGGGTTAACGATGATGGTATATTTGATATGCATAATATGTGTTTTCCTTTAAAAGCTAGCAGGTTATATCTTCACCTCATGTTTCATTATGTCTTTTTATGCCAGTATTATTCATGCCTTACATACTCAGTACAATTTTTCGTACTGACGTCCTTTTCTTTTTAGACACTGTGTTCATGCCCATAGGGAGACGGTGCAAACTCGTAGGAGTTTATTAGCAGACTCACGGGAGCACTCCTGTTATGTCCCGTGTTTTCGTATAATTGAAAATCGTGAAATAATTACGACTTGTGGATTATAAGGACATATTTTGATTTTAGTAAATATGACTATGTTGGTTATGGAATTATTAATGTTAAGACCTCGGGGTAGGCCGAGGATAAATTTGGAATTTCGGAAATTAGTTTCGGGAATTACAAAACGGGGCATTTCAAGAATTGGGCCAAAGAAATTACAACTCAAATGAAGCCCAAAAAGAATAAAGGGGGCCGGCCATGTCTTTAGGCCCAAGCCATTTTAAAAGGGTCATGTGCTATGCACATGACCCCTAAAAGGATATATACTAGTGAACACTTAGAAATATCCAAGAAACAAATCATAAATCAAGAACACCCCAAAGAAGGGCTTCGGCCGAACCTAAAGAGGAAGGAAAAGAAAAAAATTCCAAGCTTGTGTGTGATCCAAAAATCTTGGTTGCTACATATTTGTGAAGTACTCAAGACGCTCTCCGACGTGGTATAAATAGTTTGGCACGAGGACGACGTTTTCGACAAGTCGGGTTTTCAAGGAAAGGTAAGAATTTTGCCCCTTTTATGTTATAGAATTGATGTGAATGTGTTAAGCATTGGAAGTAGATGGAGATCCCGTAATTTTAACGTAAATAGAAAGTCGTGGGTGTGTGTGTGTAGTGTGTTTGGCCGTGAGTTATGGAAGGAAAGAAATGGTTTGAATTGATCTTGTTTAAGTTGGCATAATGTGTTGTTGTGACCCTTAGATCGTAATTGATTGATTGTTGAATTAAATTGGCGGTGGAAAACGAATTCGGATATTATCGGAAAGTGTATATCCTTGGTATTCTTATGTATATCAATGTATATTTTGGGGTGCTATAGACTTTAGATATGAATCTATATCGATGTTGACGAATTCGGATTGAAACGACGTTAGTTAGAATGTTCGTCGTGAATTTTAATGTTTTGAAGAATTATGGAACTAATGGATTTTGGTGCAATTTCGTGTATGGTTTGAATTGTAATGAGAATGTGGTTGTATAAGTTTGAATGTGGGAATGAATACAAATAGGTAGATATAGAATTGGAATTTTGAAAGTTTGAATGGAAAGTTGCCAACTTAAGAAATCATGTAGGACTTTGAAGCTAGAGTGAATTGATTGTTGTTTACATTGTTTGGTTGATGTGTGGGTTGTTGTGGTTGGTTAATTTGAGTCGAGCTACGCCTCGGGGATGTTAGATTTATAGGGGAAATGCTGCCGAAATTTCGGTAGGCAAATATGGAGTTAAAGGCATTTTTGAGCCTAAGAATCTCAATTGGTAACTTTGACCATTTGCAGATTTTTAACGAAACGGGACTGGACTTTTGGAAGAGCATACGACGTCTGTGAGGTATGTAAAGCTTCCCAATTCTTTATTTGGCATATCTTAGTGTGTTAGTTGAATATGAGACCTTCCGGAGCATTTCTGCTCCTCGAAACCCGATCCCCAGGAAAGTTACTATTCATTCAATTCGATTGAAGCCTAAAGGCTCCCTTTTGGCTAGAATGCCATTATTCATCCGAAACCTATCGAAATGTGGTCGGGTAACCTAGAAATGATTATGTATGACCCTTGGCATATTACTGCTCGTAAAAATATGTTCGCCACCTCACTTCGACTCGAGGTGGGTCCGCTACCCCAAAATGCCCGATTTGCCCTTCGGGCCATCTTTGAGAATAGAGTTGAACGTACCACTTCTGATCTTTGGAACATCCTTCCACGGGGTATGTTTGGACTATTCGATGCACTAATCCAGGTTTTGAACTATATGGACCACTTTGGAATCGTTTTGCAAAATGAAACCTTATGTCGACTAAGTATTCGACTATTTTGTAATAGGATATGATTTATGAGTTTACTTTGTTTTGAAACACTATTTTGAAATACGATTTGCATTTGTTTGCTCACGACTCCGCTCGTGCCTTATTATGACTTCGTTCACCGGTTCCCGGGCCGGTTTTGATTCGTGCGTTTTATGATAATTCGGCCGTATGCTGTGTTACGGTTCCCAAGGCTTCGCCATAGGGCCGGGTTCCGTTTGGAGTTATGTTGTGATATGGCTCGGGATGCGATACGCTCACCGATGATTATGATTATGTTCGGGGATGTACGGAGATTTGAAACCTTCTGGTGTTATGCTGTGTGTGGTGCCAGCGTCGGAGTGGCGACCACGTTCTTAAGCGTTTGCATGATTTTATTTGCATAAAATATATGTATATGATTCCGATACAGATTTTGACATACCAGTTTGTACCCCACTTTGACATTTGATTTGCTTTCGGTTTTGATCCATAATTCTGTACTCCGTGCTTTACATACTCAGTACATATTTCGTACTGACCCCCTCTCTCCGGGGGCTGCGTTTTATGCCCGCAGGTGCAGACATCGGTGATCCTCCGCAGTAGGCTTCACTTCTTGCTTTTCGGAGTACTCTTACTGGGTCCGGAGTCCACTCTTGGTACAGACTCCTCTACTCTGTATATACTTTGTATATTTGACAGTTTGGGTACGGCGGGGCCCTGTCTCGCCTTATGTTATGTTTTGAATTCGTAGAGGCCTGTAGTCATCTTTGTGGGGCGAGGGTCCTATGTGTTTATTGTCTGATTTTGCTTTCGGGTCTTAAAGCGGTCTGTTTGATATGATGGCCCCAAATGGCCCTTTTGTATATATTTGTATTTTGACCGGCGATGTCTATTCCGCCGCTTTGTTTGAGTTTGATTTGATATGACCGCTTAAGACATATTTTCGATATAAATTATGTTTGATATAACTTCTTGAAAATTCTGAAATAAGTTTGGATTCGGAAATGAATATGCGATTTGGTCTGGGTACCCAGGTAGGGTGCCAGTCGCGGCCCACGGGGCTGGGTCGTGACAAAAGTGGTATCAGAGCGGTTTGTCCTCAGAATGTCTACAGGCCGTGTCTCGTAGAGTCTTGTTTATCGATGTGTTGTGCACCACATCTATAAACGGGAAGCTACAGGGCATTTAGGATGTTACTTTCTTTGTAATCTTAGATCGTGCGATAGAGCTGAGCTATTAGGATGATTTTGATCTGACTCGCCTTCGTGTTTGCAGTGATGCCTCCGAAGAAGGCAACGGCGGCCCAGAAGGGCAAGGCGAGGATTGGAGAGACTAGCCAGGCACAGCGAGCTACCCGGGCTCGTGTCTATGATTTGCCTGAGGATGTGCCTCATTCTGAGGGGTCTGCTACACCCCCACTAGTACAGCCTGGAGCAGGACCTTCAGCAGCTCCAGAGGTCCGTGTACCCGCACCTGAGACTCCAGCTCCTCAGCCAGGGGCGGAGGATCGGACCCTGAGAGAGGCTGTGCAGTTACTGACTACGCTGGTAGCAGGGCAGGCTCGTAGACGCGGGCGGAGGGATGATGACGACGATGACAGGCGGGACAACCTGCGAGTTCGGGAGTTTCTGTTGTGTGGCCCTCCAGAGTTCTTCGGGTCTAAGCCCGATGAGGACCCCCATGACTTTATTCGGGGGATGCGACGCTCACTGGACCTAGTCAGGGCCTCGGAGACCGAGTCGGTTGAGCTGGCGTCGCACAGGCTTCGAGATGTGGCTACCCACTGGTATGAGACTTGGGAGCTGTCTAGGGGAGAGGGTGCCCCTCCAGCCACTTGGGATCAGTTTGTGACAGCATTCACCCGCCACTTTTTGCCACCAGAGTTACGGCGGGCACGAGCTGATCGGTTTTTACGTCTGCAGCAGAGGGGTCGGAGTGTTCGCGAGTATAGCCTTGAGTTTGATTCTCTGGCCCGATATGCACCGGCCGTGGTAGCAGACATGTCCGATCGGATGCATAGATATGTTATGGGATTGGACCGGTACTTGGTAGACAGCTGTATGGCCGTGTCACTGCAGACAGACATGGATATTTCCCGGCTTCAGGCCTATGCGATGGGTATGGAGGACCGTCGCAGATCTGATCCTGCTGGCAGAGATCGAGACAGGAGGCCGCCCAAGAGGGCTAGATCCGTGGGTTATTCAGGGGATTCTCGAGGCGGACAGCCTCAGCAGCAGCAGCAGTCTGACAGATATTTTCCTCCTTCCGGCCGGGGTACTCAGTCAGGTAGCCGGAGATTCGATAGTACAGGACCGTCTGGGGCCGGTCAGAGCTCCAGAGTGGCAGGTTCACAGGTACCCAGGGGTCCCAGCCAGGCCAGACCACCCAGGCCCCGTTGTCCTCATTGCGGGAAGTCACATCCCGGGGAGTGTTACCGAGCGACGGGAGCTTGTTTTTCTTGTGGCGGTCAGGGCCACTTTATGAGAGATTGTCCATTGGCTAGCGGTTCTGGTAGTGCTGCTCAGCAGACAGGGTCAGCCGCCGGTTCTTCTTCTGCTCCATCAGTTGCACGCCCTGGAGGGCGAGGTATTTCAGCACCGGCAGGACGCGGTCGAGGCCGCGGTGGCACTTCAGGTTCTAGCGGTCCCTCGAACCGCATATATGCTTTGGCCAGCCGCCAGGATCAGGAGGCTTCGCCAAATGTCGTCACAGGTACATTGCTGGTTTTCTCCAGATCTGTATATGCATTGATTGACCCTGGCTCTACTTTATCATATATTTCCCCGCTCGTTGCTAGTAAGATTGGGATAGTGTCTGAGCCTATAAAACCATTTGAGGTAGCTACGCCAGTTGGGGATTTTATTATAGCGAGACAGATTTATAAGGATTGTTCTGTGACCATTTATGATCGTTGCACTAAGGCTGATTTGATAGAGTTAGACATGCTTGAGTTTGACGTCATTATGGGCATGGACTGGTTGTCTTCCTGTTATGCTAATGTCGACTGCCAGAAAAAGGTAGTCCGTTTTCAGTTTCCAGGAGAACCAGTCATAGAGTGGTTCGGATCTACAGCATCGCCGAGGGGTAAGTTTATTTCATACCTCAAGGCTAAGAAGATGATCCAGAAGGGGTATATCTATCATTTGGTTCGTGTGCACGATACTGCCGCGGAGGTACCTACCCTTCAGTCTGTTCCGGTCGTCAGCGAGTTTCCAGATGTTTTTCCTGACGAGCTTCCTGGCCTTCCGCCTGAGCGGGAGATTGATTTTTCTATTGAGTTGATGCCGGATACGCAGCCTATATCTATTCCTCCGTACAGAATGGCACCAGCTGAGTTGAAGGAGTTGAAGGAGCAGCTGAAAGATTTGCTGGATAAGGGCTTTATTAGACCCAGCACATCACCCTGGGGAGCGCCGGTGCTGTTTGTCAGAAAGAAAGACGGGTCATTGCGGATGTGTATCGACTACCGGCAGCTGAATAAGGTGACTGTTAAGAATAAATATCCCCTCCCCCGGATTGATGACTTGTTTGACCAGCTGCAGGGTGCTAGACACTTTTCAAAGATAGATCTGCGTTCTGGTTATCATCAGGTGCGAGTACGGGAGTCAGATATCCCGAAGACTGCTTTCAGGACTCGGTACGGGCATTATGAGTTCAGAGTTATGTCTTTCGGGCTGACTAATGCTCCAGCAGTATTTATGGATCTGATGAACCGGGTATTTCGGCCTTTCCTGGATATGTTTGTTATTGTGTTTATTGATGATATCCTGATTTACTCGCGATCAATCGAGGAGCATTCAGATCATTTGAGGACGGTACTTGGCATCCTCCGTCAGCGGAAGTTATATGCTAAATTCTCTAAGTGTGAGTTCTGGTTGACTTCTGTGGCATTCTTGGGCCATATTGTCGGCGCAGATGGTATTCGGGTTGACACGCAGAAGATTGAGGCTGTGCAGAATTGGCCCAGGCCTACTACACCGACTGAGGTGCGCAGTTTTCTGGGATTGGCTGGGTATTATCGCAGGTTTGTGGAGGACTTCTCTTCCATTGCAGCACCACTGACGAGGCTTACCCAGAAAGCAGCAAAATTCCAGTGGTCGGATGCCTGCGAGCGCAGCTTTCAGATGCTGAAGGAGAGATTGATTACAGCGCCAGTTTTGGCTCTTCCAGAGGGGTCTGATGGGTATGTTGTATATTGTGACGCCTCTGGTATTGGGATAGGATGTGTATTGATGCAGCACGGTCGAGTTATAGCCTATGCTTCCCGGCAGCTCAGACCGCACGAGAAGAACTATCCCACTCATGATCTTGAGTTGGCCGCGGTGATTCATGCTCTGAAGATTTGGCGGCATTATTTATATGGGGTCCATGTTGATATCTATACGGACCATAAGAGTCTCCAGTATATTTTCAGACAGAAGGAACTAAATTTGCGGCAGCGGAGATGGCTTGAGTTACTAAAGGATTACGACGTTGATATTCTGTACCATCCGGGGAAAGCCAACGTGGTAGCTGATGCGCTTAGCCGCAAGTCCGTAGGCAGTCTGGCTGATGTTCCATCTGATAAGAGAGATTTGGTTCGTGATATTCATCAGCTGGCCAGCCTCGGAGTTCATTTGGCAGATTCTGGAGATTCTGGGATTTCTGTTCGTCCAGTTGCTGAGTCATCTATTATTCAGGAGGTAAAGCAGCGCCAGTTTGAGGATCCTCTTTTGATTCAGTACAGAGATGTGGCCCTTAGTAAATCAAAGACTCAGTTTGAGATCTCGCCTGACGGAGTATTATTATATGACGGCAGATTCTGTGTACCGGACGTTGCGGGCTTACGGCGGCAGATTATGGGCGAGGCCCATAATGCACGGTATTCTGTTCATCCTGGTTCCACTAAAATGTATCGGGACCTCAGGTGTTTGTATTGGTGGGACGGCATGAAGAAAGATATTGCTGAGTTTGTTAGTCAGTGCCCGAACTGCCAGCAAGTTAAGATCGAGCATCAGAAGCCCGGTGGATTATTACAGGAGATGGAAATTCCAGCCTGGAAATGGGAGATGATTAATATGGATTTTGTTGTTGGATTACTGCGCACTCCACGCAGGTACGACTCTATCTGGGTTGTTGTTGACAGGCTGACGAAATCAGCCCATTTCCTTCCGGTTCGGACTACTTATTCGGCTGAGGACTATGCCAGATTGTATATCAGAGAGATAGTCAGACTTCACGGAGTCCCTATATCTATTATTACTGACCGAGGTACCCAGTTTACAGCAAATTTCTGGAGGTCATTTCAGGAGGGATTAGGGACTCAGGTGAGTCTCAGTACAGCTTTTCACCCTCAGTCCGACGGGCAGGCCGAGCGCACTATTCAGACGCTCGAAGATATGTTGCGGGCCTGCGTTATTGATTTCAGGGGCAGCTGGGATGATCATTTGCCGCTTATTGAGTTTGCCTATAATAACAGTTATCACTCCAGCATTCAGATGGCTCCGTACGAGGCCCTTTATGGCAGGAGATGCAGATCTCCTATTGGCTGGTTTGACGTGGGCGAGACTAAGCTGATTGGGCCTGATGTGATCCAGGAGGCTGTAGATAAGGTGAAGCTCATTCGGGAGCGACTGTTAGCTGCTCAGAGTCGACAGAAAGCGTATGCTGATAGGCGACGTCGACCGTTAGAGTTCCAGACTGGTGACTGGGTATTCCTGAAGGTGTCGCCTATGAAGGGCGTTATGAGATTTGGCAAGAAGGGTAAGTTGAGTCTGCGGTACATCGGGCCATACCAGATTGTTCGGAGGATTGGCACAGTCGCCTACGAGCTAGACTTGCCATCCGATTTGGAGTCCGTGCACCCGGTGTTTCATGTGTCTATGCTGCGGAAGTGTATTGGCGACCCTTCCAGGATATTCCCAGTAGATGATCTCCAGGTGACGGAGCAGTTATCTTATGACGAGCAGCCTATATCTATTCTGGATCGACAGGTGCGGAGACTACGCACTAAAGAGGTGCCCTCCATCAAAGTCCTGTGGCGCAACAATAATCGGGAGGAGATGACTTGGGAGGTGGAGGACGAGATGAAGAAGAAATATCCCCACTTGTTTCCGACATCCGCAGGTAATCTAATTTCTTTTTCAGTTTGTTGTGTTGATTGATAAAATGAATTATGTATGTCATCATTAAAAAGGGACACTCCTGCCTTGATCATAAGACCTTATAAGATTAATTTAACATTCGGGGACGAATGTTCTTAAGGGGGGGAGAATGTTATGTCCCGTGTTTTCGTATAATTGGAAATCGTGAAATAATTACGACTTGTGGATTATAAGGACATATTTTGATTTTAGTAAATATGACTATGTTGGTTATGGAATTATTAATGTTAAGACCTCGGGGTAGGCCGAGGATAAATTTGGAATTTCGGAAATTAGTTTCGGGAATTACAAAACGGGGCATTTCAAGAATTGGGCCAAAGAAATTACAACTCAAATGAAGCCCAAAAAGAATAAAGGGGGCCGGCCATGTCTTTAGGCCCAAGCCATTTTAAAAGGGTCATGTGCTATGCACATGACCCCTAAAAGGATATATACTAGTGAACACTTAGAAATATCCAAGAAACAAATCATAAATCAAGAACACCCCAAAGAAGGGCTTCGGCCGAACCTAAAGAGGAAGGAAAAGAAAAAAATTCCAAGCTTGTGTGTGATCCAAAAATCTTGGTTGCTACATATTTGTGAAGTACTCAAGACGCTCTCCGACGTGGTATAAATAGTTTGGCACGAGGACGACGTTTTCGACAAGTCGGGTTTTCAAGGAAAGGTAAGAATTTTGCCCCTTTTATGTTATAGAATTGATGTGAATGTGTTAAGCATTGGAAGTAGATGGAGATCCCGTAATTTTAACGTAAATAGAAAGTCGTGGGTGTGTGTGTGTAGTGTGTTTGGCCGTGAGTTATGGAAGGAAAGAAATGGTTTGAATTGATCTTGTTTAAGTTGGCATAATGTGTTGTTGTGACCCTTAGATCGTAATTGATTGATTGTTGAATTAAATTGGCGGTGGAAAACGAATTCGGATATTATCGGAAAGTGTATATCCTTGGTATTCTTATGTATATCAATGTATATTTTGGGGTGCTATAGACTTTAGATATGAATCTATATCGATGTTGACGAATTCGGATTGAAACGACGTTAGTTAGAATGTTCGTCGTGAATTTTAATGTTTTGAAGAATTATGGAACTAATGGATTTTGGTGCAATTTCGTGTATGGTTTGAATTGTAATGAGAATGTGGTTGTATAAGTTTGAATGTGGGAATGAATACAAATAGGTAGATATAGAATTGGAATTTTGAAAGTTTGAATGGAAAGTTGCCAACTTAAGAAATCATGTAGGACTTTGAAGCTAGAGTGAATTGATTGTTGTTTACATTGTTTGGTTGATGTGTGGGCTGTTGTGGTTGGTTAATTTGAGTCGAGCTACGCCTCGGGGATGTTAGATTTATAGGGGAAATGCTGCCGAAATTTCGGTAGGCAAATATGGAGTGAAAGGCATTTTTGAGCCTAAGAATCTCAATTGGTAACTTTGACCATTTGCAGATTTTTAACGAAACGGGACTGGACTTTTGGAAGAGCATACGACGTCTGTGAGGTATGTAAAGCTTCCCAATTCTTTATTTGGCATATCTTAGTGTGTTAGTTGAATATGAGACCTTCCGGAGCATTTCTGCTCCTCGAAACCCGATCCGCAGGAAAGTTACTATTCATTCAATTCGATTGAAGCCTAAAGGCTCCCTTTTGGCTAGAATGCCATTATTCGTCCGAAACCTATCGAAATGTGGTCGGGTAACCTAGAAATGATTATGTATGACCCTTGGCATATTACTGCTCGTAAAAATATGTTCGCCACCTCACTTCGACTCTAGGTGGGTCCGCTACCCCAAAATGCCCGATTTGCCCTTCGGGCCATCTTTGAGAATAGAGTTGAACGTACCACTTCTGATCTTTGGAACATCCTTCCACGGAAACGGACTATTCGATGCACTAATCCAGGTTTTGAACTATATGGACCACTTTGGAATCGTTTTGCAAAATGAAACCTTATGTCGACTAAGTATTCGACTATTTTGTAATAGGATATGATTTATGAGTTTACTTTGTTTTGAAACACTATTTTGAAATACGATTTGCATTTGTTTGCTCACGACTCCGCTCGTGCCTTATTATGACTTCGTTCACCGGTTCCCGGGCCGGTTTTGATTCGTGCGTTTTATGATAATTCGGCCGTATGCTGTGTTACGGTTCCCAAGGCTTCGCCATAGGGCCGGGTTCCGTTTGGAGTTATGCTGTGATATGGCTCGGGATGCGATACGCTCACCGATGATTATGATTATGTTCGGGGATGTACGGAGATTTGAAACCTTCTGGTGTTATGCTGTGTGTGGTGCCAGCGTCGGAGTGGCGACCACGTTCTTAAGCGTTTGCATGATTTTATTTGCATAAAATATATGTATATGATTCCGATACAGATTTTGACATACCAGTTTGTACCCCACTTTGACATTTGATTTGCTTTCGGTTTTGATCCATAATTCTGTACTCCGTGCTTTACATACTCAGTACATATTTCGTACTGACCCCCTCTCTCCGGGGGCTGCGTTTTATGCCCGCAGGTGCAGACATCGGTGATCCTCCGCAGTAGGCTTCACTTCTTGCTTTTCGGAGTACTCTTACTGGGTCCGGAGTCCACTCTTGGTACAGACTCCTCTACTCTGTATATACTTTGTATATTTGACAGTTTGGGTACGGCGGGGCCTTGTCTCGCCTTATGTTATGTTTTGAATTCGTAGAGGCCTGTAGTCATCTTTGTGGGGCGAGGGTCCTATGTGTTTATTGTCTGATTTTGCTTTCGGGTCTTAAAGCGGTCTGTTTGATATGATGGCCCCAAATGGCCCTTTTGTATATATTTGTATTTTGACCGGCGATGTCTATTCCGCCGCTTTGTTTGAGTTTGATTTGATATGACCGCTTAAGACATATTTTCGATATAAATTATGTTTGATATAACTTCTTGAAAATTATGAAATAAGTTTGGATTCGGAAATGAATATGCGATTTGGTCTGGGTACCCAGGTAGGGTGCCAGTCGCGGCCCACGGGGCTGGGTCGTGACAACTCCACTACTCCGGAGGTGTTACTTATGATCACATTCTTTTGTGTATATTTGGGGTACGACGGGGTCCTATCCCGTCCTTATATTTTAGTACTCTAGTAGAGGCTCGTAGATACAGATACGTGGGTAGTTGATGTCTTATGGATATATCGATGTATATTTTGTATATCATTTTTGTAGCCATGAGGGCTTATATATATATATATATATATATATATATATATATATATATATATATATATATATATATATATATATATATATATATATATATATACATATATATATATATATATGCATGTGTTGCCTTCGAGATTATATGTGTCCAGGATGAGTATAATGATTAGCGTAATGAGTGCTGCTCGCTAGTCAGCTCCGGGTACCCATCATGGCCCCTAGTCGGGTCGTGACATGCTCCTTTAACTCTCTCAATTCAGCAGGTGTCATTCTATAAGGAGGAATAGATATTGGCTTAGTATCCGGTAGTACGTCAATGGCAACATCAATCTCCCACTCTGGTGGAAGACTAGGAAGTTCGTCTGGGCATACATTTGGAAATTCATTAACTACTGGAACAGACTGAAGAGTCGGCGGCTTCGCTTCTGTATCCTGAACCCGGACTAGATGATAAATACAACCTTAAGCAATTATCTTCCTTGCCATGAGATAGGAAATAAACCTACCTTTCGGCGATGCCGTATTACCTTTCCACTCTAAAACTAGCTCTCCAGGAAACTGAAATTGAACCATCTTTGTTCTACAATCGACACTAGAATAACGAGAAGCTAACCAGTCAATTCCCATAATAAGATAAAAAACTATCATATCTAACTCAATCAGATCTTCCATAGTATGTCGATCACAGATTATAACCACACAACTTCTATACACCCGTCTAGCTATCACTGGGTCACCAACAAGTGTAGACACCTCAAAAGGTTTAATTGACTCGGGTTTCACCCTAAAAGGAGTAACATACAATAATATAGAGCCTGGATCAATTAATGCATATACATTATGAGATGAAACCGATAATATACCTGTAACAACATCAGGTGAAGACTCAAGATCCGGTCGACCAGCCAATGCATAAATGCGGTTCTGATTACCGCTCGAACTGGATACTCCACCTCTGCCTCTACCATGATCGGCTAGTGTCTGAGGACCTTGCCCAGGAGGGCGTACAAATGTCAAAGATCCCGCTGCAGGCCCTGTCGGTTGAACTATACCTCCAAAAACCCTCAATGGAAAATCTCGCATAATGTGACCTGGACGGCCACAGGTATAATAAACATCCAAACCCAAGCGGCACTGTCCAGCATGCATCTTACCGCACTGGGTGCATCGCGGTAGAGATAGCCTCATCTGGTTGGAACCACCCCTAAGCTGGGAATTGGAAGCTCTGGAACTCTAAGTTGGCTTAAAATGAGTGGGTCTATCAAGCCTGGGTGCTGGAAACTATAGAGGCGCACTAGCCGCTAAATAGGCTGAACGCCTAGAGAACTATTGCCTATGACCACCTCCAAACTCACTAGAAAATCTCGAAGATCTAGCTTTCTTGCTCTGACCCCTATCATACTCAAGCTCAACCCTCCGCTATTGCCTACGCTCCTCTAGGTTCTAAGCGTACGCCTAAATATGAGAAATATCCATACTTGTCTGAAGAGAGGCTTTCATACAGTCATCAATCAAATGTGTCCCCAATCCACTCACAAATTGATATACACGATCCTCAATCTGAGCTACCATGGATGAAGCATATCTAGACAAAGAATTAAAATGAAATTGTACTCCCGAACACTCATGTTCCCCTATCTAAGGTTCCGGAACATATCAGCTTGGGCCAATCGAATTTCTGGCGGCAAATAATTTCGAAGAAAGGCATCTGTAAACTCCTGCCACACAGGTGGGGCGCATTAATCCCTATAGAAGACACCTAAGTCTCATACCAATTAACAGAAACATCTCATATTCTATAGGAAGCCAACTCTACTGACTCAACATCTGAAGCATGCATCACCCGCAATGTCCTTAGCATTCCATCTATAAAATTCTACGGGTCCTCATCTGGTTGCGACCCACAGAATTCTGGAGGCTCCAAATTAATAAAATCTCGAACCCTGGCACTAACAGCCCTGTCACCATGATCGGTACCCTGTCGCTGGGCCTGAGAAGCCACTAACTAAGTCAACAACTGTATGGCCTCTCGCATCTCCTAACTTGAAGCATCAGGTGGAGGAACTGGGGGTGCTGGAGCTAGAGTTGGGGCTTCTCTATGCTCCTCTGAAGCGGGCGAAGTATGAGAGGTCTGAGATGGAATCTCATTCTGGGACTCCCCCTCCTCAACCTCTACCTGTGGTACCGGTCCAGTTCTTCTACCAACCACTGACTTGCCCTTCTGGGCCGCTGAAGCTTTCCTCGTCACAGGCATCACTGAAATCACAACTCACAGGCAGGAAAAAGGAATCCTTATGACTATGCTCTATTGCATGATCTAAGATGAGAAAGAAAGGGAATCTTCCTAAATGTCCTGCAGCCTCCTGTTTATAAGTGCGGTGCACTGCACACCCATAAACAAGACTCTACTAAACACGACTCATAGACAGCCCTAGGACGAAATGCTCTGATACCACTTTTTTCACAAGCCAACCGGAGGGCCATGACGGGCACCTAATTATTACACCCCGTATCTTCGAAGAAGCACTTATCAAATTTGAAACATAAGTACGTTGAGTTATGTTTAAGTAAAACCACTTTGGAATATAAGCAAGCATTATTAAGTATATTTAATAAGTGAAGGATGTGTATAAGGTATACCGGAAGGTTTTATAAGGAAATGAGTGCAAGAAATGGAGTAGTACGACTTTAGAGAAAGGATGGGTAAAGTTTCGTATGAAAATTTTGGTCCAACTTGAGGGAAGAATATCTCTTAGCATATGAAGTGTTTTAAGGTGTTTCAAAATCCTAAAATGAAGTTCGTAGTCTAGTTTCTAACGCAACAAACCGCTCATCAATAGGACATTGAAGTAGAAAATTATGGACGTTACAAGTTCGGCTGCCAAAGTAGAAACGCGTGCTACAGTAACTTGCCTACTACAATACTGCTACAGTGACTCCGACCCGAATTTGAACCTTATAAAAGGCGCAAAACCCCATTTGTTTTCACCAAAAATCAAATTGGGAGCTCAGCACCATAAAGTGCAATTTTATCATAAAAAAAGTTGAGGGTTTGAGTGATTTTCAAGTGGCGAAGCGATAATCAAGGCCCGGATAACGCATGGTTGTGATTCTAGTATTTTTTTTGCGGTGGATTTTAGCATGGATTCAAGTGGATATCAAGAATATTGTTGTTTTAACGAGAATAAGGTATGAATCTCTTTCTATTTATGTTAATACTGATTTATTCTCGGAGACAAAGTCATTACATAATTGTATAGTAAGTTGGTTAGTTATGGAAGTTGGAAAACAGTGTGTGGGCTGTTTTATGGCACATGTTGGTGTCAAAAGTGATGTTTTTAATAGTGGTATTGATGTTGTTGTTGTTTGTTGTTGAATTACGATTTTGGGCTAGGCATATAAACAGAGGAGATGCTGCCGAAATTTCGGCAGATTCTAGAAAGATTTATTTGGAGGCTTAGGATAAGTATATAACAATGGATCTAGTTATAGCATGAATGGTCTTATATGTAGATTGCGAGACCGGAGATAGGTGGAAGAGCCGAAACGTGAATTTTCAGGTATGTTAAGGCTAGTCCCTTTCTTCTAAAGGCATGATTCCTTTCTTATGAATCCAATAGATGTTTTCCAAATGTCCCATGATCCCTTTCTGTGAATCCATAAATGTTTTCCAAGAATGTTCTTATTATCAAAAGCTAGAGATTCATGAATCATAGAGTTCTTATGATGCTAAAGATAAGCATGTTTTATGATGATGATGATTCTATTTCTAGAAATTCTATGTTATAATTCCCTACATATTTTCATAACCTCCTTACTTCCACAAGTTAGAATTTTATGATTCAAAGGCATGACTCATTTCCTGATAAACCATAAATGCTTTCCAAAATGTCCGTATTTTCCAAATCAGAGATTTATGATTCTGTAAGCTCTTATGACAACAATGATGGACATGTTTTTACAATGATAACGATGATGTCAAAGATGAGAATATTTCTATGATGAATATGATGATGATGATTTTAATTCTAGAAATTCTAAAGGTTATGATTTAGTGCTATTAAGAGATTATTGAGCTTACTTTATGATTTTCTTGAATTGCTCATTATTGTTGATCTCACCTTATGAATTGTTCCTTCGAGGTGAGATATCGGGATGATGAGTACTCCATAATATAAATCGGAGGTTACCGACCTTACGTCACTCCGATAGAGTTACAGTTTTTACTTGAGCTCCTATGCATGCTTCATGTTAGGTATATGATGATGATTACACCATGCCCAGATGGCCGAGCAGCACCGCTAAGGCGCGCGACTTATACACCATGTCTATATGGCACGGGCGGCACCACTAGTAGGTGGCGTGGGATAATTACCCCGGACGCGGGCTAATGATTATGCTACATATATGTATATGAGAAATGTTTTCTTTAAAGTTAAGCATGCATGGTATCTGCCTTAAGAGGCAATCATAAGTACAGGTTACTCCCTTGTCTCATGTTATGCTCCATATATCTTGTTATATTATTATTCATGCCTTACATACTCGGTACATTACTCGTACTGACGTCCTTTCTTGTGGACGTTGCGTTCATGCCCACAGGTTCAGATAGCCAGCTGAGTGAGTCAGACCAGTAGGACCTCTTTCCAGTTCTAGCCAGCAAGCTCCATTTGGACCGGAGCTCTAGCCCTTTGGTATGCATTTTGACATGTACATATATGGGTATGGCAGGGCCTTGTCCTGTCCTTTTTTGTAGTCTATATTCCATAGAGGTCTGTAGATAGTGTATATATAGTGGGGGTCGTCATGTGCTTTCAGTTGTCCCTTAATTTTGTGAACAATATATACGGTGACCAAGTTGGTCTGTGTTGTCATCCTTTGCTAGTATGCTTACATATACATATCCATATGCATGTTTCGTGGAATTATGAGATAAGATCTATCGTATAAATGCTACCGCAAATGGTACCAGTGGAATATCAGTCAAAGTGGGCCACCAAGTTGTTTAATACAGAGTGGGAGTGAGTTTAGCGGTGCTCGATCAGTAGTGGTCGGGTGCTCGTCGCGGCTCATTGGTTTGGGTCGTGACACGAATCTAACCTGCTGAGCACCTCATGACATACATGCATCTCATAATAATACCTTAGTGGGCCATAATACTACTAATAGGTGTCATAAACTGTAAGGGACACATGCCAATAGATATATACATACATACGTCATCAAACTGTGCTCATGTATACAAGCCGACAAGGCTATCCAAATGATATAACAAAATATGGACCGAGAAGGTCATAGGACAACTAAGTATACACATCTATCTATGAGCCTCTACATAGAGTGTATAACATGATAAGGACGGGACAGGACCCCGCCATGCCCATATATACCCAAAAAAATCATACCAGTCTAAACTGCAGCTCCGGAACAAGTGGAGTGCTCCTATACAAGCACTGAGATGGCAGCCTAAGGGTCTGTACCGTCTCCATGTAGGCATGAACACAACGTCCACAAAGAAAAGGACATCAGTATGAATAATGTACTAAATGTGTAAGACATGAGAGTAGCATAAGAGAGACATAAGAAACAATAGGATAAATGAATGCAATATGTATGTCTGAACTGTCCCTGTGAGCCAATCATGTATATAAATACTGTGCGTGCATGCATAGGTCATACATATAAATATGCGTATATAACACCTGTCAAGCCTCTGTGGGCATCCCATCATATCGTACGTATCGTATCAGCCCCCTGAGGGCATCATCATCATCGTCGTATCATCATATGACCAGCTGATCAGGTAGTAGTGCATATATAACACCGTTACCTTCCCCATACCCCAATATATATATATATATATATATATATATATATATATATATATATATATATATATATATATATAGTGCCTGAAGGGTCACAGGTATGTATATACATATAAATAAAATGTAAGGCAAATCATGGTAAGAGTACAAGTGACTCTAAAGATCATACTGATTATGAAAGAAGACTTTCTGAAGTTACCTTATGGAACATGAATCAAATGGATCATCCCTAACTCTAAGAGTAGAATTATTATGGATTAACGTTACGTGTACGTCTTATTCATAAGGATCAGCCAAAAAGAAAGAAAGGGACAACCTTAACATACCTCGTCATCTACTTAACCACTGAACGTCTATCCTCCCAAGCTTGAAAATCTACATTTAAGATGATTCACACTAAGATTAAGTCGTTGAAACGCTTATAAGATCAAACTAAATTATTAGGTAAGGTAACGAAATTTGGGCAGCATTTCCCCTATATCACCTACTTCCATCAAACTCCAAAACGACTCCCTAACATCAATAACAACACCAACAAAATCATACCCAAGAAATTACATTCAAACTAGACTCAAATCCATCCAAAACTTCTTTTCAAATTCTATCCATAGCCATCAACTACAACACAACACTTTATGACTTTTCCCCAAAACTCCTTTCACTTATAAGACTTGTTTAACCTTCAAATCAAATCAACATAAGAAACAAGATGAAGAACATACCTTATACTTGATTAAATTTAGCCACACACATAACTTACTCCAAAGCTTATTCACCACAACTTCAACTAGAAGCAAGAACCAACACTTTCTATGAATTAGTTGAGGATTTGTTGGCTTGATCTTCTCTTGATTTGATTTTGGATATTTATGGGTGTTAGAGAGAGCCTAGAGAGACACTAGGGATCTTTTTTTATTGAAAAGAAAATGACCCCAAGTCGTGGAAAATCAACTTATAGGCCAAAAACAAAATTGTCCACTAACCTTCAATTTTCTGGAAAAATCGGGCAAAGTATGGCCAAAACGTACGGGTCGTACTTCAATACACGTCCAGTACTTTCAGCCCATACCGGAAAGGTTAAAATTTCAAACTTTTTGGAAAATTCAGGTAATGTACGGCCAAAATGTACGAGACGTACTTTTTGTACGGGTTGTGCTTTATCCGGTACTTCTCAGATTTGCGATCTGTCAGTTGCATTGGAAAGAAGACTCGCTGAACTTAAATTTACATAGAATATTCATTCCATAACTCCTCACATTATAGGATATATACCTCTCTCAATTTGGACCAAAAATTCTGTCCAAAATTCTGCCAAGTTTTCTTAAAGTTTCGACAAACTTAATTCCTTCAATTCGCTTGATCTCGGAACCTTTAGAAACTTGCTTAGCACTTGTTAAAAGTCTTCCTTAAACTTATAAGGGTCTCATAACCTCTATGGGCTTACGTTAGTTTACTTATGACGCAAAGACGCGAATTTTTTTTAGGTGTAACACAGTCATAGTGCCACCACTTCTGACTTATCATCGTCGACCGTGTCCAGCATCAGAAATGTCAGGCCTATATGATTCAAGTAATGTGTCGGACCCTCCACCTATTGCAGAATTGTCTCCTCCTGATCAATCGATTGCACTTCAAAAAGGTATACGGTCCACTCGTTATACTAGCCCACATTATACCCTTTTTAAGTTATGATCATCTGTCATCACCCCATTATACCTTAGTATCATATTTATCCTCTGTCTTTGTCCCTAAGTATATAGGTGAAGCACTTTCTTATCCAGGATGGCGACAAGCTATGATGACAAGATGTCTACTTACTGCGAGTGGTACTTGGGAGCTTGTTCCTCTTTTTTCAGGTAAATTTACTATTTGTTGTTGTTGGGTTTAGGCAGTCAAAGTTGTTCCGAACGACCAAGTTGATCGACTTAAGGCTTGCCTTATTACAAAGGGATATATGCAGATATTTGAGCTTGATTATAATAATACTTTCTCTCCCGTGGTTGTTGTCCGCCATTGGCCTCTTTATGAGTTGGACATTAAGAATGCTTTTCTTTATAGTAATCTTAAAGAGGAAATTTATATGGAGCAACCACCTGATTTTGTTGCTCAGGGGGGAGTCTAATCTGGTGTGTCGATTGCATCGGTCACTTTATGATCTGACTCACTGTGAAGCAGATCACTCTGTGTTTTATAGACATTTTGCTCCAGCTCAGTGTATTTATTTGGTGGTTTTTGTTGATAGTATCGTTATAACTAGCAATGATCAAGATGGTATCATTAATTTAAAGCAACATCTCTTTTAGCATTTTTAGACTAAAGATCTCGGTAGACTGAAATATTTTCTAGGTATTGAGATTGCCCAATCTAGGTCTGTTTTGCAATGCAAGTATGCCTCAGACATTCTCGAGGAGACAGTAATGATGGGATGTAGACCCACTGACACTCCTATGGATCCGAATGCTAAACTCCTGCCAAGACAGGGGGAGCCACTCAGTGATCTTGGAAGATATAGGCCCTGGTTGGTAAGTTGAATTATCTCACAGTGACTAGACCTGACATTTCTTTTTCTGTGAGTGTTGTAAGTCAGTTTATGTATTCTCCCCGTGATAGTCATTGGGATGCAGTTGTTCTCATTCTGTGATCTATAAAGTTGGATCCTGGCAAAGGACTGCTCTCTGAGGATCGAGGCCATGAGCAGATCGTTGGATATACAAACGCTGATTGGGCAGGATCACCTTCTATGGACGTTCTACATCTAGATATTGTGTTTTAGTAAGAGATAATTTGGTGTCCTGGAAGAGTAAGAAACAGAATGTGGTTACTCGATCTGTGCAGAATCAGAATATCAAGCAATCGCTGTAGTAACTTGTGAGCTGGTTTGGATTAAACAGTTGCTCAGAAAAACTAAACTTTGGAGAAATCAATCAGATAGAACTTGTGTGTGATAACAAAGAAGCCCTTCATGTAGCATCAAATTTGGTATTTCATGAGAGGACTAAGATCATTGAGATTGACTGTCATTTTGTCAGAGAAAAAATACTCTTCGGAGATATTGTTACAAAATTTATGAAGTCAAGTGATCATCTTGTAGATACTTTCACCAAGTCCCTCACTGGTCCTCGTATTAGTCACATCTGTAAAGAGCTCGGTAGATATGACTTGTAGGCACCAGCTTGAGGGGGAGAGTTTGAATATAAATAGGATATAATATCTATAAATAAGAATCTGTCTGTAAATAAGAATCAATGAAATGTTGTAGATACATAATTCAATAATGTTTTCCCATAATTTCTCACAAATTGAAAAAATGCCCCATGCTATATCTTGTGCCAGTTCACAGAAAGGGACACATGAAGCTAAGCTTCCAATTTTATAATCCTAAAAGCTAGTGATTCGAATTTAACTAATACATCACACCATCCAAAACCATTGGCAAACTAAAAGAATGCTGAACTAACTTCATGATTTCTACCACGAAACTCTAATACTAATCACATAGTTCTACTAGATTAATTAAACAAAAACAGAACTGTAAACAAAATAAAATAAAAAAAATGAAGAGAAGAGAAGAGGGGAATTACTTGTCTAATTCTAACATCACTAAAGCAAACTAAACTAATCTACACAAAGCAGAAAACACACAGAACTAAAAAGATACTAAGATGAGAAAGAAAATCTATGTAGTAGCGAACTGAGACGGTGAGAGTTGAAGATCATCTTGAGGTTCACCGATGCACAACGATAATCCCGGAATCGATAGTCAGAATAGGAAATATAATTTTTATGAAGTTAGAATTCAAAGAACTCAAGACCTTAGGATAAAAATTCTATTTAAAGTCGAGTAAATCAAATTCTCACTTCTTGGGGTGTAGAAGCTGTGAATGAGATGAAGAAATGCGGCTCTATTTATAGAGCCCCAAATTTTAGGGTTTCAAATTATGAAATTGATGTGAGACTCTCTTGAATCCGAAAATCATCCAAATTGGTTTGAAATCTGATATTCTTGAGAAAAAAAAATTTAATTTGAGTGAAGACAAAGCTCTTTAATGAAGAGAGCAGAAAAAAAAGGAAAAGAAATGTGTTACCTCTGTTGGAGAGGCTGTCAATGGAAGAAGAAGGCAATTTTCATTAACTCCCTTACCCGAAATGGCGAAGCAAGGTCTGAGGAAGTGAAAACGTGTTGAAACCTTTGCTAAAATTGGCCGGAGACACTTGTTTCTTGAAATAGTTTGCTGAGCATAGGAGACTACTACTATGAACTCTGTTCTAGCTTAATTCAATATTTTAAAAAAACATATATACACCTAACTTTTCTTTTAGTAACTACTGAAAAATTGGCTCCCAAAATTTAGGGGCCTAAAGCACTTGCCTTAGTGGCTTGTGTATTGAGCCGACTCTGTTTTTCCAAGAGAGAATGACGTGTATATACAAAATAAGAAAAGTATTTACAAAATGTAACAAGAGTTTTCAGTGTGCAAACTTTTTCATATTCAGAAAGAAAAATTTGGCATCGAATAGAATCACACTCAACTGGTTCCTTCTCATATTCCATACTTAAAGTGAGACGGAACTTGAGCAAGCACTTTATGCTATCAATTTTTCTATCTTAAAGATGATCCAATGAAATAACGTCTCTCCTAAGTAACACATGCTACCACCCATCATCAATTACATGAAGGAAAGAAAAAAGGACTCTATAACAATATAAGGTCAAAGCAAAATAACAATTAAATTTTTATGCCAAATTAGTAAATTTTAATTGGAAGTCTTTTCGATCGTGAAAAAAAAAAAATCGCCTCAACTATTATGTACCTTAAAACTAGTCAATAGAAAAAATGCAGTAAATAACTTAACAAAAAAATAAATTCGGAATAGAACGAACATCGCAAACCAGAATCAAAATCTCAGAAGTACTTCTTCAAACAAAAAGGTAGAAAATTCAAAGAAAAGTATCCAATAAGAGTAGAGCACAGAGAAGCAAGCCAATCTTAAGTAAAAGAAAATCTGCAATATCAAAAGTGGCAATTGGAGTGTTTTTTGAGAGGGAGGATGTCACGACCCAACCGGAGGGCTATGACGGGCACCGGGAGCTAACCCACCGGGCACCTCTCATCATACTTTCACAATCATATCTAGGCAAGCCACATGGCCTGTTCATAATCTCTATGCATTAATGACATAATTTCCATTGAGTTAAAGCACTTTTTATACCAACATCAACAACTATGCCCATACATGTACGAGCCGACAAGGCTATCAAAATGATATACAGAAATATGAGCCGACAAGGCTAAAAGACATCTAGCTATATACAGTTGTCTATGAGCCTCTAGAAAGAGATGTAACATCATAAGGACGGGAAAGGGCCCCGCCATGCCCATTTATGTACACAAAAGAATAGTACCAACACTGCAGCTCCGAATCAAATGGAACTCCTCTAATCAGTCTCGGGATGAGCAGCCTAAGGATCAAGTTTGTCTCCCTGTCCACCTGCGGGCATGATGCAGCGTCCACAAACAAAAGGATGTCAGTACGAACAATGTACTGAGTATGTAAGGTACAAGCAATAACACAATACTAGCATAAAGGGTAACATGAGATAGGAGAATCATGAGATAGTAGAGCCATGTACTTGAGACGTTCATCGTATTTACTTACCCTTTTCCTAATGGAAACCTTCCATACATATGCATACATATATAATAGTACTATACCCGACCATGTAGGTTCAGTGTCATACATACCCGGCCATAACAAAGCTCGGTCTTATACGTACCCAACTGTAGTGGTGCACGCGCAATAGATATCATACCCGGCTGCATAAGCTCAGTATTAGCAATTAACCATACATATATATACATAGGAGTACATAAGTATCATTAACATCGTCATCACTATATCTTTCCTTAGAGGAGTAACTATCGTAGGATGAGATCAACAATATCATGAGAGTATCAAGACTTGTGAGCTTTAGCACTTCTAGAAATGGAGTCATCATGAAGGACATTATAGATCTCACGTGAAGGTATATAACAATGGAATCATGCCTTAAGAAAGAAGGGTTAGCCTTACATGCCTTTCATCTTCTTAACTACTTAACGTTCACCTCCAAAACTTGAGAATCTACATTTAAAAGGATTCATACCAAGGTTAAGTCTTAACGACACTCTTAAGTGCAACTAATATAATTCGTAAGTTAGTGAAAATTGGGCAGCATTTCCCCTATTTCATCTACTTCTACTAATTTCCAAAACAACTCCCAAACAACAACGACATTATCAACAATAGCATAGCTAAGGGGCTTCCTTCAAGTTAAGCATCATCCAATCCCCAAAACTCTTTTTCATGATCATTCATAACAATAGCTACAACAAAACACCATATATACTTACATACAATACTTCCTCAACATCATTAGTATCACCCACATCAAGATTATACTCATAACAAGAATCACAATTCAAGTTAACCTATAGCTGACAATATCCTTAAATCCATACTTGAACTCTATTTTCTCTTTTTCTTCCTTTACCCACATGGTATAACAATCAAACAACCTTAACCATATGTAAAAGATGTGAATCTTACCTTAATCACTCAAGAACAAGTATTGGATCAACTTACTCCTCCAAAGTGAAGTCTCCAACATCAAAACCAAAGGGAAATCTGGAGTTCCACAAACCCTAGCAAGCTTCTTAGCACTTGAACCTCTTGATTCTCTTAGATTTGGCTTGGATTAGTTTATAGACCTAGAGAGAGGGTTTTGGAGAGCTCAAGGATATGTTTTGGGGAAATAATATGGCCAAATGATAGAAAACGAAATATATAAAGCGTGACTTAAAATCCCGTCGGGCAATCCTACGCCCACTTTGACGGACCGTCAAAATTCCTACGGTCCGTCAAACTGCCCAACCCAACTTGGCTCACTGTGACTGTTATACGGTGGTGCTCCACCATTTGACGGGCCGTCAAATAATATACGGTCCGTCAAATGGTCCCTATCCGATAAGTTACTCGTTTTGATTCGTTTGACTTCCAATCCATACAGAACCTTCTTTACACTTGTGTAACACCTCACTAACCATCTAAGGGGCCCTATAGCTCCTCCCTAAGTCATTACTAAACAAAGCCTAACTCAATTGTTGCGAGATCGTCCCAAACATGACTTACATTCTACTTCCTTTGACGAACTGAATTCCACCGACTCATATGACTTCAAAATGTTAATGTATGAGCTTACAGTTATCAAATACTCTCCTTAATCTCATAAGGACTTCATGTTCACCTTAAGCTCGCGTTGGTCTACTCACAATGCAACAATCTGGAATCTCCGAGATGTAACAGAGGAGTTCTTTCTGACATAATACTTTATCAAATAAAAAGGTTGTAAGTATTTTTATTTTTTTTATTTGCAGCTTGTTCCTTCATAGGACAAACCTCTCTTTCAACTAAGATACTTCGCTTCTCGAGAGTCAAACTATATAGATTTTGACTAATATTTTTTTTTTTTAATTATATCAATATGAGAAGAATTGCAACCTATAATATTTTTCATATAGTTTCAAATATCTAAATATTAATTTTGAAATATTAAATTGATCTAATTGAATTTAGCTCAAAAAATTAATTAAATTGACTCAGCGAAATGTGACAAGTAAAAAGTAAATGAAAGGAGTAAAATAATTCAAAAAAGAAATAGAGGGTCATGACCTCTATTTTTCATTTTCTCCCAATTTTCCCTTTTAACTTTCCAACCCCAAATAAAACAAAGAAGAAAACTTAGAATCAAACAAAACGACTCAAACCAGGCAAAATCACTCTCCGCTTACTCTCTCCATCTGCTTGCTCCACGGAAAGCTCCGGTAAGTTCTGTTTTCATCATTTTATTTTTCTTTGGTTGTAAAAAAGAGGTTCGTTTCGCGTTGTTTAATACATAATGATATATAAAATAGATAATATGATATATATGGATTATTCTGAACCCTTCTCTGTAGCTAAACAATCTAACTAAAAGCAATTTGTCAATTTGCTCAAAATTTTCCACTTTACTGAAGTGAAATATTAAAGTGAAGGAATATCAAGTTCTGAATTCAATTTGAGCTTCTTAAGGACACCACTATTCCTCTGCAGCTAACTCGTTTTCTCCAAATCTGTTGACTTGTACCTTCTAAACCCTAATACATTATTAATACTACAATGCCAATTGTAAATTGGTTCCAACAACTTTTTTCAAAGCAAAAAAAGAAAAAGAAAAAAAGAAAGAGAATAAGCAGTAGAATATTGAAATGTTGATTATTATACTGCGAGTTTTCAGGCTAGGGACGTTAAAGATCAAGTCATTTACCACATCAGTTGAATACTCCAACTTTACGAAATGATCATCTAGACACCTTCAAAATTTATGTGTCACGTCAGCGTTGGCTGGGGACGAGTTGAGGTGTCTAGATGTGCATTCTCAAAGTTGGAGTGTTTAGTTGTCAGTTGAGGCCAAGTTAAGGTGTCTATCTATGTGTTATGCCTTTCAGTTACTTTACATATTTCAATTTCTAACTATCTGAAATGTGAGCATTTGACATCATTTAATTTGATCTACTTTTGTTTTAGAAAAAAGCCATTAAAGATGGAAATATTTTCTATATATTATGAATATTGAGTACTTAAAACCAAAGTAGTAAATTTGAAGTCAATTACTTTCTTTCTATATATCCAGACATTTCAAATTCTGTCCATATTAATGGCAAGCTTTTGGCATCGTTTGCTTTTGATTTGGTGTCTTGAAATACCTCCCGGGACAGGTTTGGCCTAGTGGTCAATGAAGTGGGTTGAGAACCATGAGGTCTCAGGTTCAAATCCTAGTAGAGGCAAAAACATTTGATTTCTTCCATCTGTTCTAGCCTTGGTGGACAAAGTTACCTAGTATCTGGTGGTATCTGTTGCTGGTAGGAGGTGGTAGACATCCCCTAGAATTAGTCGAGGTGTGCGCAAGCTAGCCCGACACCACGATTATCAAATAAGAAATGCCCCTCGGACAGTTCTTTGAGCTAACTTTAGCCTGTCAGAAAACTTGATAAGTAATATCTGTAGCAAATGAATGATTTCTTGGTCTACCCAGAATTATTAATAAAGAGTGAAAGTTTAGTTTCTATTTGGCTTTCATAATTATAAAAATTTCGCTTACAAGTTACTACATGAGTGAATTTGGCTTGCAATGGATGAGCTATGATAATCCTCATGCCCAAAATTAAATATTCTTTTGTTGCTACAGTACTTCTGGCTGAAAAATCAACTCTTATTCCAATTGTATATCAAGTGAGTTTTTCAGCAATCAAGTTACTTAGCAATTTTTACTAAAAGCAATGAACAAGCTTTTTATTTTAAACTTTAGATATCTTGAAATGTTGTTTCACAGATAAGGGTCTGATATAAAATTCTGAATATTTTGCAATGAATTGTTACCTCTTGCAATGAATTCATAGTTATGCTGCATATCCAAATGGTGATTAAGTTGTTCATCTGTCAAGAACTAAAAACATAACTTTTTCAGTGTGCATCAGAACTTTGGGAACTACAAATGAATAGCAGACAAAGAATCCTTGGTGGAGGGGTTCAGCATGTGTTGGACTATCTGAGGCGAATGCAAGCAGAAAGTCCAGGATTTTTCTATGCTGTTCAAGATGATAATGGATGTTCTAATGGAAACATTTTTTGGGCTGATGCAACTGCCAGAATGAACTATCACTACTTTGGGGACAGTATCAATTTCGACACTTGCTATCGAGCTAACTGCTATAGCGTACCTTTTGCCACCTTCACTGGCTTAAATCATCATGCCCAGCCTGTTCTCTTTGGCTGTGCTTTGCTTTTTAATGGGTCTGAAACCTCACTTGTCTGGCTCCTCCAAACTTGGCTTCAAGCGATGTCTGGACAGAAGCCGCCTGTTTCCATCACAACTGACACTGATCATCTCATACAGATGGCTGTTACTCATGTTCTGCCGGAAACGCGCCATCGTCTTTGTAAATGGAGCATACTTCGAGAAACCAAGGAGAAGCTGACCCATGTATGTCAAACACATCCAACCTTTGAAATTGAATTTATCAAGTGCATTAATGAAGCAGAGACAATCGAGGAATTTGAATCTCAGTGGAAGTCACTCCTACAAAGATATTACCTCCTGGATAATGATTACCTTCAATCAATCTATAGTGCTTCCCGTCATTGGGTTCCTGTTTTCATGCGAGACACGTTTTTTGGGGATTTTTTAAGTGATGATGATGAAGACAAAAACAGTTTCTTCAATGGGTTTGTGGATGCTTCTACCTCTATCCAGTTGTTGATTAAACACTATGAAAAAGCTCTTACAATCTGGCATGAAAAGGAATTAAAGGCAGATTTTGACTCTACTAATACGACACCAGTTCTAAAGACGCCTTCACCTATGGAAAAACAAGCAGCTAATCTCTATACCAGGAAAGTTTTCATGAAATTTCAAGAGGAGCTGGTTGAGACCCTTGCGAATCCTGCAACTAAAATTGATGACTCCGGAGCGATCACAACATATCATGTTGCAAAATTTGGGGAAGAGCACAAGGCGCACACGGTTAGGTTCAACACATTTGAGTTGACAGCTAACTGTAGCTGTCTAATGTTTGAATTTTCAGGTATAATCTGTAGACATGTTTTATCTGTGTTCAGAGCCAAAAATGTTCTTACGCTTCCTTCCCAATACATTTTGAAACGTTGGACACGAAATGCCAAGACTGGTGGTGGGAGCACTATAGAGGAACATCGTTTAGAGTTACCTAGCAATTCTCAAGAGTCTTTAACTATTCGTCATAATAGTTTGCGACAGGAGGCTATTAAATTTGTAGAAGAAGGGGCAAAGTCTATTCATAGTTATAATGTTGCGGTGAATGCTCTGAAAGAGGCTGCAAAAAAGGTTGCTGCTGCAAAGAAGAAAAACGCTGACAAAACTCTGGTGAACAACATGGTAAATGGACGCAATCAAGGAGTGGATGAAGGAGACATTGATCAAGCAGATTCAGGTCAATCCAAGGTGAGTTTTCAACAGGAGTTTCTCACTTTCTATGATCTGAATTTGGTCCATCTAATGTTGTTTCCATTCTCACCTATACCATCCCTGTACGTAGTTGGGCTTTAACTCCATATGTAGTCATTTGCTCCATGGCAGTGTGTATCCACTGTTATATAAATTATATCCTATTCCCAGTTAGAGCGGTACAAAGCCAATCGACATTTAGAATAACAAGCAACAACAACAACAACCCAGTGAAATCCCACAACGTGGGGTCTGGGGAGGGTAGAGTGTACGCAGACCTTACTCCTACCAAGGTAGGACGGCTGTTTCCGAGAGACCCTCGGCTCAATAAACACATAAAAAGAGGTCAAATAAGGCTAAAAGATTCAAAGTGATATGGAAATGAAGTAACGCAAGCGAAACAGATAGCATAGAATAATCAAAGCACAGGAAATAACAGATAATATCATAAATCAGAGCACAAGAAATTATACTATGATAATGCGACTACTAATAAGACAGGATAATGAGACTATCTACTAGCCTTCTACCCTAATGTGGGTCCTCCAAACCCTCCTATCTAAGGTCATGTCCTCGGTAAGCTGATAGAGAAAAAAAGAGTGACAGATGAAAATAGATATTCAAAGATGAGCGCAGGGCCTGTCATATAAGACTGGACAAATTAGAATTATCACGTCCGACAAATATTGCAAGTACTTCATCAAAAAACAC
Source organism: Lycium barbarum (assembly GCF_019175385.1). Lineage (NCBI taxonomy): Eukaryota > Viridiplantae > Streptophyta > Magnoliopsida > Solanales > Solanaceae > Lycium > Lycium barbarum. Next base: position 65,176,691 of record NC_083344.1, on the reverse strand, counting down.
AAATATCGCAAGTATCAGATAGAGATGAAACGAGAAAAGGTCAACTGAGATGGTTTCGACATGCTCAAACTCCAAAATAGACCTCCAAATGGACCAATTGGTAGATCATAGACGGCGGTGATTGAAGGTGCTACAAAGGGATAAGGTAGACCTAAAATCACAAGAATAAGGTGATAATAAACTGCATTGATTGAATGTGCTAAAAGGGACCAGGTAGACCTAAAATTACAAGAATAAGTTGTCTCACAGGCCTACACTTGCTCGAATCAATGCGGACATATCTAAGAATAAAACACGATGAGTGTAAAAGATCCATATTGGTGATACCAACCAGTTGGGATGTTAATTGTTGTTGTTACACTTGCATCAGGTCTAGGCTGGGGGAAGGGGGAGTTAGAAAATTTCTAGTTTTCTAGAGCCCATAGTTTACGACAAATTATTTATCAGTATTTGAATGACGTGGGCCGAATGGAGCAGAACTGACAAAGGATTCATATCTCCTTCCTCAATTTGGGATTGAGGTGTAGTGGATTGATATATTGAAGGGCACCGGTATTAAGGTGAGAGTTCAAGTTTCATAATGTTTAAATTGGAGTGAGTCATAAAGTGAGAGAAGTTTACCTTCTGAATAGTTTACACCTTCTTTAATGCAAAAGTGGATGCAATGTTACCTTTTTGAGGACCTTTTATTCTCTTTACGGAAAGTGCATGCTATTATAAGACAACCAAAACTAGTGTGTGAGAACTGAGAATTAAACTGGGAAAAGGGATTAGCATTTTATATATTGCATGGGTCATGAGGTCAAATGCTTTTTGCTAACCAATCTATATATTACTTATAAAATTCGTTTGAATAGCATGCTTGGTCAATAAGCATCAAATGGCTTTCATCAAAGGAAGACAGATTATGGATGCTGCCCTTATTGCTAATGAGTGTGTGGATTCTAGATTGAGGGGAGGAGCACCTGGCATCATGTGTAAACTGGATGTGGAAAAGGCATATGATCATGCGAACTGGAAGTTTTTACTGAACATACTCAGGCAGATGGGTTTTGGGGAAGAGTGGGTGAAATGGATCAGCTTTTGTATCAAGACTGTTAGATTTTCAGTTCTAGTAAATGGAGAACCTGTGGGTTTTTTCCATTCCGAAAGGGGGCTTAGACACAGGGGTCCCCGTTATCCCCATTCCTGTTCATTCTAGTCATGGAGGGATTCAACAGTATGATGAGAGTTGCACTTGAAAACAGATTGGTGACAGGTTTCAAATTGAGGAACAGGAGGAGGAGAATCTAGAAATTTGTCACTTACTCTATGCTGATGACGCAATCATCTTTTGTGAGCCTTTGGTTGACCAGATCAAGTATATCAGATTTATGCTAATAGTCTTTGAAACTTCCTCTGGTTTAAGTGTTAACTGGAGAAAGAGCAGTTTATTCTCTATAAATGAAGTCCCTCATATACAAACTTTGGCGGACATTCTGGGGTGTAAGGTGGAGACCCTTCCAACTGGGTATCTTGGAATGCCTTTGGGCTACAAGCATAAAGCAATGGGCATATGGGATGGCATCATAGAGAAAACAGAGAAGAAATTAGCAAAATGGAAAGCTCAATATCTTTCTTTAGGGGGCAGGCTCACTCTAATAAATTCAGTCCTAGATTCTTTGCCCACTTATGTGGTGTCTTTGTTTCCTATCCCTACCAAGGTGATCAAGAGGCTAAACAAACTGAGAAGAGAGTTCTTGTGGCACGGTAACAAAGAAGGAAAAGGCTATAATCTGGTTAAATGGAAGGTAGTCCAATGTAGGAACTTAAGGCTACACAACAATTGTCTTATGATGATGTTATCTGTTTCAAAAAAAAAAAAAAAAAAAACAATTGTCTTATGATGAAGTGGTTATGGAGGTTTAATGAGGAAGAACATTCACTATGGAGAGAGGTTGTTCAAAGTAAATATGAACAACACAATCATTGGTGTACAGATGACATCAACAACACTTATGGTGTGGGAGTTTGGAAAACTATCAGAGCTTTGTGGAACATGCTGAAAGAAGATACATGTCTCTAAGATACTGTTCTGGAATGATGTTTGGATAAATGGAACTTCACTTAAGGATGCTTTCCTTGATCTGTTCTCCATTTGTTCAAATCCGAATGCTACAATTGGTGATTGCTGGACACTCAAGGTTGGAACCTGCTTTTCAGGAAACATCTGAATGATTGGGAGGTGGAAAGAGTGGTAGAATTTTTGAAGGATATTGGTTTGTTCACTGGTACAACCAATATACCTGATGCTATTATGTTAAGAGGTTGTACAGGAAAAGAAACATGGTTGCTAGTGAAGGGAAACCAGGTTTATGGAAGAATGTTTGGGAAAGTATAGCACCGACAAAGGTGAGATGCTTCACTTGGTTGGTTGTAAGAAGGGCATGCCTAACTCAAGAGGTGCTTCAGATAAAAGGCCGAACTGTTGTGCCCAGATGTTTTCTATGTATGCAGAAAAGAGAAACAAACAACCATCTCTTTCTTCATTGTAGATTTACAGCACAATTATGGTCAATGTTCTTAGGTCTCGCAGAAGTCAAATGGACAATGCCTGAACATATTGCTGATTTACTGACTTGCTGGATCAGAAGAGGGGGAAGCAAGAGCTAGAAAAAATGGTGGAGGGTAATCCCCGCATGCATTTGGTGGACAGTATGCAAAGAAAGAAATGGGAGATGTTTTTAAGATACATCAAATTCTATTCAGAAAGTGAAAGGAGAATTATATTGTATCTTTCTATTTTTGGTGTAAAGAATAATGTATAGAGAATGTAGATGACCTTGTAGATTTACTAGGAGCACATTAAGTTTATCTTTATCTTTAAAATATTTTAATTTACTGTCTGTTTTTGGAGGTCGCCAGCATACCCTTAATGCTGAGGAATACAACAATACCAGTTTCTCAAAAAAAAAAAAAAAATCGTTTGAATTTAATGATAGCTCTGGTCATTAAGATAGTCCAGTGATGGTCAGATTGATATTATGGGCCAGGACAATTTTCTCATAGAATCTATCATTTGGCTATGGTGTTTCGAGTTGGCCAATATATACTATGTGCTGCCGTTAATAAACCTTCTCTTGATCTTCTTTTGATTGTTGTGAGAAAAGCTAAATTGAACAACTGGGAAGGGTCCCTTATCAGCATAGAAACACTACTTCTTGGACACATTCGCTATTATGTCTTTCTTCAGTATTTGATAGTTGCATCCAGGATTGAGAGAATTATGCTGAATTTCCACCAAGATGGGTGCAGAATTGTGGGAGAAACCATATCCGTAGCCTAGATCAATGAGGAAATTAATAATCCTCTCAATCCGGGATGCAACTCTCAAATACGGAAGAAATGAGGAACTGAAAGTGCCTTCTCCAAAACTGCAGTAATGGAAATTCTGAAAAATAGCACGAGATCAAATCTAAATATTCCAGAAGAAACCCTAAATCTAGGATCTTGAAAGCAAAATGTTAAAGATGATAGTTATTAGAAATTCAAGCGTCATGCTATGCATAAAAGTTGCCTATCATCTTCGAGTTCATCTTTACCCTTCTGATTTGGAGTGTTCAGTTGATAAAATTTGTTAAATCCACTCATATTTGATAGGGGCAAAGTACTTAGATGGACAGTGTCAATTATTTAATAAAACCTTACTGCAAAAGATATTTATCTGGATTACGATGGTAGTTTTAGCGTGCTACTGTAGTGGACTTACCTCCGTTTCTTTCTTTTGACAGGAAGAGAAGGAACAAAAGATCCGTGAATTGACTGCCGAGTTAGATTGCATAAATCAACAATCTGAAGTTTATCGTTCCAATCTGTTAGCAGTTTTGAAAGACATGGAGGAGCAGAAATTAAAGCTATCTGTGAAAGTGCAAAATGCACGGCTTAGCTTAAAGGAGTGATTCCTTTCATTTTCTTGTTTAAATGCAGGAGAATGCTTGGTAGTTCTCTCTCACATTGTGAATTCAGTTCTCATTCAGTCATTGAGGAGACTATGGAAAATGGGTCTGTGAGCTCATACATGGACTGATGAATTATTATTTTTAAAGTTTGGACTGACTGATATCTTTTTCAAGTAGTTGGGTTTGATTGGTAAATGTATTTAACTGAACCTACATTAGAATTCCATAATGGGGAGAGTTAAATAGTTGTGTATATTCTTTTCTAGCTTGAGGATGCGTGTGGGTGTCATTGGGTCACTTTTAGGGACAAGTCTCAGTTCTAGCTTAGAGATTATTAAATATGTTGTTACAAGTACTGGAGTATTTGTTCTTTATCAAAAAACAAAAAGTACTGGATTTCTTTTGCTGCAGCAGAACTCATTGGTGCATTTTATGCTTTTGGTGGATATGATGGAAGCAATTACTTGGCGTAAGTTATGAAATTGCCTTTTTTTCGGCACCTTCTTTGAACTGTATGTTTGAATGATACTTGACATTGTGCCTCATGTCTCCTATCACTTTTATAATTGTTCATATCTTCCCCAAGGAAGAGACTGACTTGGTTTTCCAATCTGTTGCTCTTGTTATGCACGAATTTCACAACCGTGTATGTTTAGAGGCATTTGTTTTTGGTTAAAGTTTTTCTGCTCTGTTCTCCTATCTCCTTTCTGATTAAATTTTACCACAGGACTGCTGAAAGATTTGATCCTAGAGAACATTCCTGGGCAAAAATTAGGAGTATATGAGCAGAGCAATGACTGTGTTGGACGGGAAGTTGTTTGTTATCATTTTTGTGCTTTTCGAATGCTACTTTGAAAAGGCTTGCCTTCATTTTGATTTTAGTACTTTGCTGAAGACCTTCAATAGTTTGAACATTTATGTTCTCTGTTCCAATTTTAGCAAAATCCATTAGTTCTGATTCATGCAAAAAGTTCTAGAACAAAGCTGCTCTAGTCATGCTTTAGAAATGCCTCACTAGAAACATGTTAATATCATTTGTGATCCATAGAAACTAGTCCAAGGATGGATTTACACGTTCATGAGACCCCGTGATAGAATTAGTGTTTAGAAGCGTGTTGAATAGAAGGATTAGCTGCTTTCGAGTACTATTATCTATATTATGCTTGATCTATACTGTAGTTTACTCACTATAGCATACAGAACCCATGTAACTAAATATGCACATAATTGTATTAACTGGAACATTAATCTTGATCAATTTGTATATAATACTTGGTAATTGTAGGGTTTTGACTAACTTTGAGTTTGATATGAGTTTCATATATTTATTGCTTGCACTTTGATGTTAGAAGTCCAATTACCATGGAATTTCATCTCCAAATGTATTATAATATTTGGAACAAAACCATTTAAGAGATGAGTGGTGTAGTTTATGAAACTAAATTGACATTTTAAAGATGTTTTACCAGGGAAATTGGTTGTGTTCATTAATTACATTCTAGTAAACTATAGTTACATTAATCTTTACCAATATTCAAGCTACTTGCAGATGAGTGGAAAAAAGGAGATTTTCAGAATTGTGTTGTGATAATCTCCTTGTGGGATTACACTGGGTATGTTGTTGTGATAATCTCCATGTGGGGACTATTGGTGATGTCTTCCTTCTCTAACCACTCAAAAACTTATTGCTTATGCTTTCAACTTTCAAGATCAGTCTACCAAAATCTATATCTACCTTATATCCAGTAAATTCATGATCTCTTTTTTTTGTTTTCTCTAGCTCCAGCCTGATTGTATATTTTGACCGTGTGTGAAGTGCAGGATGGCATATCCAGACTCCATGTGCTAAGTGAATGTGTTGGTTCTAAACTGCAAGCTTGTTTCTATGATTGGGACTCAATGGTTCTACAAAACATTTTTTAACATTGTCCTTTTTAACAGATCAAGATTTTTACAAAGGGAAGGAAGTGCAAAGCAAGTAAGAAGAAGTTGAAGCACAAAGAGAGACCAACTTCCTGTGTTATTAGGAGTTTATTAAAGATGTTCTTATTTATACATGTTACAATTCCATGTTCTCTTTTGTTAGGAGTTGACCAATATAATGTCTTACCATCTGTATAAGTATGTTTTTTTGTAATATGTGTAGTTCTCTGTAATTATCTATTAAATTTTATGTGAATATTCATTATATTGTGTGTTTTAGACGTGTTATTTGAATGGAAATGAAAGTATGGTCGCTATTTAGTTTGCTACTCTTCGCTGTTGTTGAAAGTTAACAGACAATTAGAGGTGCAATTCTGTTTTTAAAATCACTTTTAATGATTGGATTTGTTGCAACGATTAAATGTTTTTAGCGACCGAAATGATAATCAGTGGAGAAAATTTGTTCGTTGAAAGAAGTTATAACGAGCGGATTTCTTGTTATGGATTTTAACGTTGACGCTTTTACCAACCGGCGATGATCAGATTTTTCGCGGTCGTTGACAAATAGCTATCGGAATAAGACTTCCAGCGATCGGATATTTTCTCGGTAAAGGTCTGTTTTTCTTGTAGTGATATTATCAGCCAAATTAAAGGACCACAAGTGCAAATGATAGACTAATTAATCAAATTCTGCTAGGAATGCATCCCAATTAAATGAAATACTTACTACCTACCAATCAACACAAAATTGGCAGCCAATTAAAAAAAAAAAAATCAAATCGTATAAGCATATAGATACAATATTTTTGTTATAGCACTTATATTTTGGGCTCCACTTAAGGGAAATTTAGACTCCTATAAGTTACAATGGGGTGGAAAAGATTCGTTGTTACAGCTATTGCCATCCATGTGATTTCTTGAAATTTTATACAATCTATACATACTAAGTTGTTTCATCAAAGGACTTTGACCGAGTTAATAAACGGATGGGTCAATGACCAGTTCAAGGATTACTTGGACTGAAATGGGCTGAGTCAAGATGGACCGAATAATGGGTCAATGTCCAACTCACTAAATTCTTAGGGCAATTCGCAGAATTGCCCTTCTTTTGGGGTGGTCTTTAAATTTTGCCCTTCATATTTGAAATCTTTAAATTTTGCCCTTCGCTAAATCTCATGGGTTTCAGGTTCGAACCCCACACAGTCAAAATTTAAAAAAAAAATCGCAAGGCAAAGTTTAAATTTCGCTATGCCCCCATCGACATACACTTGTGAAGGAATTAGCAAAGTTATGCCGGACCCCGCATACTTATGCTTTATGGCAGACTTGGCATAAGTATGCCGGTTCCGGCATAACTTTGATAATTCCTTCACAAGTTTATGCCGGATCCGGCATAAAAGTTTGCCCATTAAAAGTATGCCCCCATCGGCATAAACTCGTTAAGGATTTACCAAACTTATGCCGATGGGCGCATACTTATGCCTTATGAGCAAACTTTGTCTTGAAGCATATATATGTATTTTTTCAAGCATATATACCAAAGTTACATGGAAAAGTATTATGCTGCAACCAAATGTCCATCCCATATACAAATTCACACTTTGGCTGGCAATACAAGGTAGATTAACAACTGTTGATAGACTTCACAAATTTGGCCTTCAAGTGCCACCTAATTGCATCTTCTGTGGGCAGACCCAAGAAACATTTTCCCATCTTTATTTTGAATGCTCCATCACAAAAGGGTTGTGGTACAGATTGTTGGTATGGCTGGGGTACACTAGAAGAATAGGGGGCTAGCAAGATGAAATTAAATGGATCTCACACATTGCTAGACACAAATCAGGCCACTGCTCCATTACTTGCTGCATTTTTGGTATGCTAGTGGCATTGGTTTGGAGAGAAAGGAACCTACTCAGATTTCAAAACACTCAGTTTCTTCCTGATAGACTCTGCAGAGAGATTGCACAACATATTCACATCCAAGGCAGGAACAACTTCAAATGGCAGAGAGCTCTTGCTGCTATGAATTGCTATCCCTAGCTAAGTGTAGTTGATTGAAACTGGCTGTTGTTTTTTTAATGTAATAGTTGCTCCTAGCTTGACTTATACAAGTTAGTGAGTAGGAATTTTACCATGTACAGTTGAAGGTCAGCTTCAACTTTGTGCTGTACAAGTTTTTTGGATGGAATAAAATAGACTTTCAACCAAAAAAAAAAAAAGTTTGCCTTATAAGGTAAAGTTTAAATTTTGTATGCCCTCTCCGGCAGACTTTTAGTTATGTTTAACTAAAAGTCTGCCGGAGGGGGCAGACTTTGCCTTGAGGGACAGACTTTTAGTTATGCCGGATACGGCATAACTTTAACTTTTTCTTAAAGATTGTATGCTGGATCCGACATACACTCCCCCAGTCCTGCCTTGCGAAATTATTTTTTTATTTTATGCCTGAGCGGGGGTTCGAACCCAGAACTTCATGTATTCGCTCATCTTTCCAAGCAAAGGGCAAAATTTAAAGACCACAACTATGAAGGGCAAAATTTAAAGACCACAAATTTGAGGGGCAAAATTTAAAGACCACCCCAAACGAAGGGCAATCCGTGCAAAAAAAATGAAATTCTTACATAGTTTTTAGATTACTTTGTTTTTTTTTTTAATAATTTGTTCAATTATCTAATATTTTTTTTCTTTATTATATCCAAAAAAGTCTTTTAAAATGATTTCACAATGTATAGTTCTCATGGGTCAATTTGGTCTGAATATTTAGCTCAAATCAAACTCAATTTTTATTTGAGCTGATAGAATGAGCTAATTCGGGGATCACATTTTTATGGCTAATTTTACCGCCCCTCAGAATTGAGTGTCAATTACAAATCGGTCAGAAATCGCGTCATGACATTTTCCAACTTCTCTTACTGAATTGCCTTAAACTCTATACTTTAATCATAAATTTTTCGAGCACGTTAAAAGCAACTCAAACACACATTCAAGATTTGCTCGCACCAATTAAAGGACTTGGAGTGCTTGGCTTCGCTATTGATTATAGAATAATAGAAGGAGACTGCTTCACTAAAAGAATTTTGCTATTTTCATAGTCACAAAGTGATGGAAGGACTCTTTGGTAACAGTAGCTCAATAATGTAGAATTATATTTCTTGTTTTAAAAAACAATATTAAATTAGAACTTAAGAATACCCAATAACGAGTTTTTGAATTTCAATCATTTTTTTAAATGTAAAAAATTGACTTTTTTAGCTAGAGTTTTGTAAGAGCTATTTCTTATTTCATTGGCGAACTCGGGATTCAATGGTCCTGATGCTCATCTTAAAATCAACAAAAAATATATGCTTTCAGTGGGACTTGTACTTGGCTTCTCCATGGCCTAGTGTAAAGCCTACAACTTTTTAACCAGAGCACCAAGACCTTTTATTATTTTTGGGTGCTATTTATTAATTTATACCAAAATTTCAATATTCGCTATATGTCTACATAGAGTATCCATCGTGATTAATGAATGCTCGAGCACCAAAAAATAGTACATGGGTCCGCCCCTGTCTTATTTGGATTTGAAGTTGAATTAAATAATACTTAGAATTGAATTGTTTATATTTCTGGTTGTTTTCGGGGTGGGTGGGTCAAAACTCAGAAGAAGAAGAAGAATGGAGAATGCACGAATAGTTAAAAGCATATTAATCTTTTTTAGTGAATTTATACGACTAGATAGTATGTCTAGCAACCTTGTTATTAAAAATTAAAAGAGAGATATACAAGTAAGGAGGCTAGACTTTACCTTACCATTCTTGTAAAGTAAAAAGAAGGGATAATTATATATTTGGACAGTTCAAAAGAATAATAGCCCGTAAATATATATGTCTTGTATTATTGAATATAAATATACGTACAATATACATAAATATACATAACCAATGTATAAATTTTGAATATTTTAGCTAGCCCTCCGTAATTAATTTCGGACGATGGGTCAAAATGAAAAGAATCCCAATTATTTTTGCCATACGAGGACAAAAATGACCAACCCTAAGCACAAGTTGTACCTTTTAAACTCCAAGTTGAAACCACAGCATGAAAGTCAGGAAATGAAAGATAACGAAGAGTCGGGAAAGTGATCGTGTTTGGTATGGAGTAAAATATTTGTTTCAACAGAATAATTGATTTTTTTACTTATTTTTTTTATATTCGGTATGTTAGTAAAAAATAGTATCGAGTAGTATTTGTACATACTATGGGGGATTCGTGGGTGGTGGGGGGGGGGGAGGGGGGGAGGGGCTGATATTTTTGAGCTTATTTGACTCATTGGAATTTTTGTGCAAATAAACGTAACGGGGAGTCGGGGACGACCACGAATGGTAAATATGATCTATTTGGAATAGTTTAAAGGATATTTTTGACCCTTTTTCTAATTAGATATATGAGATACACAACACAAATTGCACCTTTTAAAATCTTGTTCAAACGATAACACGAAAAAGTATGGAAATGGAAGATAAAGCAGAGTCAGGAAAGTGGTCCGAATTAACCCAAGTATGTCTCATCAACATCCTCTCACGCCTATCTCTCCCTGAAAGATGGGTTGGACCCATGTTTGTCTGCAAATCATGGTTCCAAGCTTGTAAGGATCCCTACCTCAACACTCTCTTCGATGTGGAAACTCAATTTGATTCGGTGACTGAGTTGCCTCGTTATTGGACACCTGATTTTGAGCGTAAGATTGATTGTATGCTTCGATGTGTTGTCCTTTGGAGTGATGGATCTCTTCATACTATACGTGTTAGACACTGCTCTGATTATTCCCTCTCTATCGTTGCTGAAAGGTGAACAAAAATTCAAAGTGATCTATATCTCTCTCTGGTGCTATTTATTCCACAACTTCTTGAATAAGTACTCTTGGAAAATAGTTGATCAAAATTAATTAGGATTTGGTATTTTAATTCATGTCTAGTTTGAATTTATATAGGAATATTTTTTTTTGGTCAAATTAAGTTTCGTACAACTCCCTCCGTTTCAATTTGCTTGCTTACTTTCCTTTGGAGCCTGTTAACTTTCCACCTGCGATGTTTAAGATTACAAGATTAAAGGACATTTTGGTACATTATACATACCCTTAGTTAACAACCCCAAGATTCAAAAGTTTTCCTTACTTTTTTAAACTCCGTATCAAGTCTAAACTAGACAAACAAGTCGAAACAGAGGGAGTATTATAAATAGGGGTGTTGCTAGCTATTTTCATATTGTGGAGATTGTAGAGAACATTCAAAACATAATTGAGTTTATAAACAAAATATTTTCCTCCAAATATTTTTTAAGATGTTAATTTTACTGGAAAAAATATTTAGATAAGGTCTGCGTACACTCTACTTCCCCAGACCCCACTTTGTGGGATTACGCTAGGCATGTTGTTGTTGTTTGTTGTAGTTGAGAAGTCGTTTACTATGGACGAACCCATGCTTAAATTTTAAATAAATAAAAGAATTTTAATTGTTGATTGACTGATTCTGTTGCTTTGCGTCGGTATCTGAGTAGCTTAAAATGGATTTCCTTTTTCTCAATTCTGAAGGTTCAACGCATGCATTTTGAATGGCTTGTTTTTTAAGTAACTGCTATAGAAGTACTTAATCAGATGAAATGTCATAAGAAGTTTAACTTCGAAGACGAATCTTTTGCATTATATGTTACACTATTTCGTCATACGGTGGAGAAATTGGTTTATGGAGCTGAGAACATTGGCAGCACCAGAATACGCTTAGGATTTTAGCCTAAAGGAGAATTTGTAACAGACAGATATTTTGCATCTGGTCTTCTTTGTAGAATATCCACTCTTGGATAACTTTGAAATTATAGGACGTGGTTCTGTTTTATCGCGGGATGCATTCCACTGCTGTGTTTGCTATTTTGGGAGTGGTTTATATGTGGATTGCCTTTCCCACTTAGAATGCTCCGATTATTTGAATGCAAAATCAACTTTTAATTAGGTTCCCTAAGTATTGATGAAGGTGTGATTGAGATGAGCTTAGATCAACTTAGGTGCAACCTAGCCTGGGCGGCTCACCTCACAAGTTAAGGTCAATGCCCAAATACTTATGTGCTCCCTCTCGAAGAGTCTACATTAAGCTTGGTTTATTTCAGATTTATTTACGCGCATGCTTATACTGAATTTCTTACCCATTCTTAATCATTAAATTATCCTTCCATGGCATTTCCGTAGCAACTAATACATTCAATTCCTTGCATTGCAAATATTTTTTTATTATTTTCTTACACCTAGAGGTGTGGCCTAACCGTCAATAAAGTGGGTGAAAACTATCTGGGACTAGGGTTCAAGCTACAACAGAGGCCCAAAAAAAATAAAAAAAAATAGTTAGATGATTTCTTTCGATATGTTTAAGTCTTGGTGTACAGAGTTACACAATTTTTGATTGGTGGAGGTAGCTCAAGTTGGCCCCGACACCACCAATTATAAAAAAAAAAAGTACTTTTTAACGTTCTCTTTCCCTTGCACCTTTCCTCATTTAAGAGCGTGTAAAAATTATGGTTTGCACTTAAACCCTAATAGATATTGGCATTGTCACACTTTCCGCGTTGAGGTTGTAGCCGTGCAAGATGTTGTATGGAGGTGGTAAAAGGCACTATGTCTCCCTGCATAGATGATGCAATATGATTTGTGGTCCCCCATGCGACATGTGCTTTCTTATTTGCTTCAATTTAAATTGGGTAATCTACATTACTCGTTCGACTTGACATTGGCATATGATTAAAAAGGTTTGTTGCATTGTAGTTACAGGCTTATTGGAAAATCTTATTAGGATTGCTAGCTTCATCTTAGAGCAGAAAGTGCCTTTAACTAAGATGTATTGTATTCAGTTCAGTTTTTTATGTCCTCCCAACAATGACACCACGTTGATATTGGTGGTCACCCAAAAGCCAGCAGTTGTTTGGTTGTCTTTGAATTGGTTTTGAGGTTCAGGCTTTTCCTTAACTCTGTCAGTGCAAGAATACCATAAGTCAGAAAACCTCCAACATTTTAGTTCACAACCACTACTGAATATTCCAGGAAATTCAACAATGTTCAAGAGATAGTAATTCAAGAACAAAGGAATGCAATGTCTTTAAACAGTCAATTGCCATTGTTGGGGGTTTTTGCCATATGTGCTGCTGGAATGGTCCATGACCAGTAGCAAATTTGAAGTTTAAGATAATAGACGCACCTCCACTTTTTCTTCTTTTTTCTTTTCCATTTCTTTATTTATTGCTTTTTGGTTTTGGGTTGGATGGACGGGGTGGTTTTTGTGTTGTCAAATAATAGAGGAGAAGATAAATGGTTTCTCAATGTCACTGGATGCTGTTTGAAGTATTTAGTGGTCTCTTAAAATTGAGGCTTACATGAGACCTACAACAGAAAATTCAAGAATCGGCGGAATGTGGTCACACACACACACACAGACACACACACACACACATATATATATATATATATATATATATATATATATATATATTGAAATTGGAATGTGGTCATATATGTTATGTTTGATTAGACTTCTATCCAGTCTTATTATAAAATAGTAACTTCTATTTCAGCCCTAGACAATCACTTTTGTTATAGTTCTTGTTTTGCTAAGATGGAGAATTGAGCGAATCATTTGATCCAGTCTGATGAAATTGAAATCATCCAGAACATAGGATAATAGGTTTTGAGAATCAGGTTAAGTTTCACTTGATCCACTTCCCAACTATATTGATTTAAAGTTATGAGATCCAGCTAGCTTGGTATTCTAGTAATAACTTCAGCTTTAAATGGAAGTGTACAACACTAGTAGTTTCCGCCATGCTTAACCTACTTCCTCATCTATAGCTCCTCTATGAAGCCCATTAAACCTTCCGCTACACCATGCCTTGCCTAGTTTATCCTTTCATACTACTGCCAGCAAAATTTGTGAAGGTCTGGAACAGTCATGTTCTTTATGACATTGTTATAAGAGGTCTCTAGGCATTTGGGAGAAGCAATGGAGGAAGGGGGCAGACAGCATTGAATCTGTTATGGTGATTAAAGTTCTTTTTGATTTAGACTACTGTAATAGCTCTAAGTACTAAACTTCTTTATTTGTCTGAATTTGTTTCTCAAAAATAGCTCAAGTACTAAATTGGCATACCATAGCCCTCAAGGTTAGATATACTAAGACTGCACCAACTGAACTACATTCGAAGACCAACATTAAAATTTTATGGAACATTATCCACCTAAATCTGGATTTCCAAATTTTACCTAGCAAGGATTCTAACATTTAGTAAAATTTAATCCAGTGAAAGCCAGAAAAGTAGTTTCGAGTTCAATAGCAAGTAGGAGAAAGCATATTGGGGAAAATAATCTCGTTAAGGTATGAATTCCCCCAAGAAAATAGTTGGGCATGTAACCTATGGATTTTGATTGTTTTACGGTTGCCGATGAGTCAAATAATAATATTCTTCCTCTCTATTTTCTTGTACAAATTTGCACATTGTAAGTAAGATGAACTATGTTGTATGCAGTGGATGATAGGCCTTTAAAGTCCACAAGATTAGTGTCGCAGAAATGCGTATGTTTAGATAAATGTGTCACACAAGATCGGACAAGATTTTTTTTTTTTTTTTTGAAAAAGGTAACAGATCGGACAAGATTAAAAAACAACATTCAGTTGGAGGCGAAAGTAGCACACAGAATAAAATGAGAAAAGGTCGTCTGATATGGTTTGGTAACTAATGTCGTGCGTCGGCATTCAGATGAATTGGTCTATAAGTATGAAACTATAAAGAGTGAAGGCAGTATAAAAGGGACGAGGTAGACCTAAAATCACAACGAGTAAAGTTGTCTTGAAAGCCCAATGGAAGAAAAATATTTATATAGGCGATATAGATCAATTAAGATTTAGCACATCTAAATTTAGGTTCAATATTTGCTTGGAGCCCTTTATCCCCGCTAGTGATTTGTATGCTAGTAGAAGTTGTTGAGAACTTCTAGTGTTAGACAAACTAAGTTTTTGTAATATTGGACTGAGACGGGCATAAATGGAGTGACACAGGCATTGAAGATTCATGTAGCCGATCACAACTTCTTGGTTTTTCTTCATCCAATTATTCAATCCCAACTTCTTGTTGTAGCTGCAGTAGTCTTGTACAGTGTTTTCAAAGGCGTTTCAGGGCGAGTCTTAGGACGGGGCGTACCAAAAAAGCTCCGGGGCGCAAATGAAAGGTGTAAATCAATAGGGCGTACGCCCTAGAATTTGGGGCGTAAGTCTCGGGAGCAGAAGCGTTAGCCCCGGGCATAAAAGCGTACGCTTGGGCATTAAATTTGATTTTTTTCTTCCGTTTTAAGATTATGATTTTATTATTGGTGTAAAGATATTTATACTTCAGGTTTTCATGGTGTAGTGATTTTTCCTAAAATATATAAATAAAAGAAAGCAACTCTCATAGAAAATAACACTGTCATAAATGGTCTTTTTAGATAATTATGTGTGAAATTGGTAGGATAGATATTTCATAGCACTATGTTCCTAAAGAAATTTTATCCATTTTTTGTTATTGCTCTTACACTTTTTAACCTTCTCATTCTTTGAAATATATAAAAAAACAATCCGCGCAAATATTAGTTGAGGGTGGGAAGGACTAATAGATGTGGCGATTGGTGATGAAGTGGATGAAGATTTCATTTTAAAGATTATCTAGGCTATATCATTCTTTATGTTGTTACCTTTTTCAAATAATAATTGTAACATATTTTTATATATTATTGGTGATTTATTTGAATTTATTTGCATATTTTTTTATGAAAATTTTACTTATGCTTATTTTACTTACGCCCTATGTCTCGGGGCTTACGCCTCGCTCCGTGCTGCGTAAAACGGCTCGCCTTGCGCCCCCGCCTCTTAAAACACTGGTCTTGTAGATTGTGATTCTCTTCAGAAGTTTTTCAGCTTAAGTTATTTTTCATTAGTTGCTTCGGGAAGTTTTAAAAGGACTTCATCATTTAATCTTGGGACAAGGGTCAAAAATGTCCCTCTACTTTGGGAAAAGGGCTAAAAATATCCATTACAAATTTGGGTCAAAAATACCCCTCTCATCATTAAAGTTTTCACATATATCCCTGTCTTAACGGAAATCCCCAACATAACCCGATTTCATTTTTAAACCCGCTCCTTTTAAACCCGACCCAACTAAATAAAAAACGCATATGGGTTACTCGCTCCTTGCCTCTCTAGATGTAGGACTCGGGAAACAAGTTGGTCGCATATGAGTTTTTTATTTAGTTGTATCGGGTTTAAATGGAGCGCGTTTAAAAATGAAATTGGATTATTTTAGGGATTTCCGTTAAGATAGGGGTATATTTGAAAACTTAAATGACGGGAGAGGTATTTTTGACTCAAATTTGTAATGGAGGATATTTCTAGCCCTTTTCCCAAAGTAGAGGGGCATTTTTGACCCTTTTCCCTTTAATCTTTCTTTTCCTCAACCTGCTTAAATATGGAACCCAAACGAGCACTGATTAAAAAAAATGGAAACCAAACAATTTGTTTTAAAGGTTTTCTGCTGAGACCTGAAATTTTCTTCCGGCCTGTTGGTTATTCAATGTACAGAGAGGATTTGATGGCAATATGCTCAAGAATTGGTTCATACTCGTGGGTGTCAGGTGTAATCTCACCCAACATGAAGTAATAGATTAAGACCCATGCTCAATTGATTAATTTTAAAATTGTAAAACTGTTTGTCTTTGTTTCAAATTGTTTGGCATTGCATTGGTTTAACACTTAACCATAGATTTATTGTCCGTTCTAGATAGACGCGTATGTTGCCTCTTCCAGATTGTAATTTTATCAAAGAGTTCTCTATGCTTCTTCCATACCAGGAGTATTAGTATTATTCTTGCGTTTGCTTATCCTTATATCTCTAGTACTGCCTGATTGTTTCTTTCGCTTTGTTTATCTTATTATCTTGCTGCTGTTATTGCTTGTTATTACTGCTTCTTTGTCATCTCTTCTTGAGCCGAGGGTCTATCGGAAACAGCAGGTAGGGGTAAGGTCTGCGTACACACTGCCTCCCCAGACCCCACCCGTGGGATTATACTGGGTTTGTTATTGTTGTTGTTGTGGTTTTCTATGCTTTTTTTGGATGCCTGTTAAATAATGGATTTAACTACTCTTACAGGTGCCCAAAGCTTCAAGTTCTCTCTATCAAAAGCTCTCCACATGTAACTGATGAAATCATGAGTAATATTGCCTCTCAATGCCCCTTGCTCAGGGAACTTGATATCAGCTTCTGCTATGAGATATCTCACAAGTCTCTGTCTACAATAGGACAGCACTGCTCTAATTTGCAAATTCTGAGGCGAAATTTTATGAACTGGTTAGATCCATCGCAACATGTACGTGTTGTCCCCAGGGAGTATCTGGATGCCTGTCCTCAAGATGGTGATTCGGAAGCTGCTGCTATTGCGAAATTTACGCCTCAACTGTTACAACTTGAACTCCAGTTCTCCAAGTTGACTAATAAAGGTCTAACTTTGATATCTGAAGGGTGTACAAACCTTGAGTATCTGGATCTATCTGGGTGTGCAAATGTTACTGGCCGGGGAATTTCCAGCGCCTCATCGAATCTGAAGAAGTTGAAAACCATGAAGAAGCCTAACTTTTACATCCCAAGGTCAGTATTTCACACTGAGAGGTATGGGCACTGGCAATTGTATGATGAACGATTCCAGACAGATGTTTTTCGCATTTGATCAGACAGAATGGAGAGTGAAAAATGTCTCTTTAATTGTATTGTGGTGGTCTCAATTGTGTACCTGTAAAAAGGGTTATGGTCAAAATTGAAATAGCTACTTTATACTCTATTTTTCTTTTTCTTTTTGAGACGGTAAACTCTTGATATACTTTAGAATGCTGTGTCATGTGCATAGAACTCTATGCATGTTTTGTTATTTGTGATATTTTGTTGTCCATTTTGATTTCGAGATATTCCTTACCTCCCGAGGTAGGGTAAGGTCTGTGTACACTTTACCTACCCAGACCCTACTTGTGGGACTATGTTGTTGTTGTTGTTTTGTTCTGATTTTGTGATATTGCTACTGACGAAATATTTCCATGGATTCTGGTTTCTACGCTATATAGTAGGCCTTTTTTTCCCTTTTTCTTTTCAGGCGTCTGTTAACTGATGCCTTCAGAATTTCTTAAAAAATTTACGCTTTTAGACACTGATTTTCCTCTTTCCAATATAAAAAAAAAAAAAAAAAAGGAAAGAAGAAGAAGAAGAAGAAGGTATCTTTGAGTTGCATCTTAATATTGTCTGTGTCGCATTCTCTCTCTATCTCTGTCTCAGACCTCTTTCCCCAATTTGAATTTTCTCAATTTTCTATCATTCTCCTTTATTTGTTGATATTTGTGAAACATATCAATCTTAATACTCCCTCGGTCCCAATTTTAGTGTCTTACTTTTTCTTTTTGATATGTCCTAAAAAGAGTGTGCCTTTCTATATTTAGTAAGTTTTTCAATTCAAGATAAGTTTTAGACCACAAAATTTAAAAGACTACACATCTTTAATTTAAGATCACAAGATTCAAAAGTCTCCATTTATTTTTTAAACTCCGTGTGCAGTCAAAGTAAGACACTTAAATTGGGATGGAGTGAGTACTAAGGAATCCGGAGCCTAAAGGGCATAAAAATACTCGGTATAAATCAAAAGGGGGCCTGCCTTCCACTATATACCAAAGGGGTATAACGTGGAGGGGCCAACGTTATACCCCAAAAAATTTTTCCAATTGTCAGACAAAAAAAAAAAATAATAATAGTATAACGTGGACTGATCCACGTTATACAAATAATTTCGTATAACGTGGATCAGTTCACGGTATACAATATATATTGTAAACTGTCCGGAACCAAAATGCCCTAAATGTTTTTTGAATATACGCGATTTTTTGCGCTCGGACATTTGATTTACACAATTTTTTTTTTGCAACATATTCGAAAGAAAGTTACGCATTAAAAAATAACACACTTAAAGAACTTAGTGTTTTTTCCATAAAAAGATCGCAACACTTAGTGTGTTTTTTCATACTTTGACCAACGAGCACTAAAAAAAAAAAAAGCGAGCACTAAAAAAAAAAAATTGGCAAACTTTTTTTTTTTGCAACACTTAGTGTGTTTTTTCATACTTTGACCAACGATTAGTCGTGTGTCAAGACTCCGAAACGTCAATATTTTATATAAAACCTGATATTTTTTTCTGCGTACAATAATGTAGGCTCAATACATCAAGGATACGTATACGTTCGGATCGTCATTTTAAGGGTTGAAAAGGTGCCTGAAGTAAGTTTTGTTTGAAAAAACTTAGTGTTTAACTATAAGGTTATTTTAGTCAACTTTATATGTCGAGAAAATTAGTCAGCTTTATTTTCAAATTGAAACCGCAGAAGTGAAATTGACATTCACAGCTACATTGCCCCGGGATTTTTACGTTGAAATCTATTGCGTATCATCATCTTATAAGTAAATAAAACTGAAAATTTCACGCCAATTTGGGGAAAAATTGAAATTGAATGGGATAAAAGATGTTTTTTTTTTTTTTTTTTTTTTTTTAAAATCGGCTCGGCCAAACCGCCCTGCGGCAGTTTGTCCGCATAGATCTAAAAAAAAAAATGCATAAAACGGATGTACGAGCGCAAAGTTATGACCATCTAAAGTTTGACGACTTTACAACTAGTTTTTCACCTTATATTTTTTAGAGTTAGATTTATATTCAACCTCTAAAATGACGATCCGAACGTTTACGTATCCTTGATGTATTGAGCCTACATTATAGTATGCAGAAAAAAATATAAAAAAAAAACTAAGCGCTGCAAAGAAAAGATTTATTAAAATAAGATGTTGCGATCTTTTTATGGAAAAAAACACTAAGTTCCTTAAGTGCGTTATTTTTTAATGCGTAACTTTCTTTCGAATATGTTGCAAAAAAAAAAAAAATCGCGTAAATCGGACATCCGAGCGCAAAAAACCGCGTATATTCAAAATTTTTTGAGGGCATTTTGGTTCCGGACACTTTACAATATATATTGTATAACGTGGATCCACGTTATACAAATAATTTTGTATAACGTGCATCAGTCCACGTTTTACAAAATATATTGTAAAACGTGGACTGATCCACGTTATATAAAATTATTTGTATAACGTGGATCAGTCCACGTTATACTATTTTTTTTATTTTTTTTTGGTCTGACAATTGGATTTTTTTTTGGGGTATAACGTTGGCCCCTCCACGTTATACCCCTTTTGGTATATAGTGGAAGGCAGACCCCCTTTTGGTTTATCCCGTGTATTTTTGTGTCCTCCGGACTTGAGTACCAAGCTTCAACATGTACTCATTGACGAGTACCGAAGAATGATCTAAGTGCTTCGCAATGATAAATTTGACACTATTTTATTTCTACTACCACAAGAACTCAAACCCAATAGGAAGTAGAAATTCTTGAATTGACGTAGAGGATTGAAGGATGAGGAATAATGCTAAATTCCTAAAGGGGTATAAGTAGCCCATATTTTACCCGTCGTGTGTAAATTTAGTCCCGTTTGCACACGAAGGGTATAATTGCCCCATTTTCGATAGTTGGGGAAATTTGACCCTTTTTCCTTTTATAACTTCAACCTGTTAATCTTTAACACATATTTTAGGTTAAACAAGTATATCTGGAACATCCAAACTCTCGTATGACATCTTATTGGAATATGTTGTCGAAGCACGTACGCTATTGCTCAAAAGAAAAGGGGAAAAGAGAAGGCATCATTGATAGCTTCAGATGTACATATTCATCATTCTTATGCTGAAGAAACATATATACATACATACATACTTACATGTGAAAGTATAGCACCATTTTTGTGGGGAGGGTCGGTTCTACCATTTGTTTTCAGTCCATAGCATTTATAGGCACATATTGAAGGATTAAAAGGGCTGAGTGGAAAGTCCTTGGTAGGGAGCGCTTTCTCCAGAAATGGGCCTTTGGCGGCATAAATTGGGATATAGTTGGACTCCAATGGGGTACCGAACGTTAGGTGGAAAAAAAAAGACATTATAGTAGTGAAGGAGTGGTCCAGAGCTCAGCATTTTTGACTTTGGAAACACTCTCCAATACTTCGCATGGAACAATGTCTCCAATGACCACCAGCATCTTAGTTTCCAGTTCCACTTGATAGGAAGTCACCCCTGTAATATTCCAAGACAATCACTTTAATACATGAAAACAACTACTAACATTTTAAGTATTATTAAACAAATCTAAATATGACAACCTGATTTTAATGTGTCTTCTTATATATGGACCATGATCTAATTTCTTTTGGAGAAAAAAGGAAATAGAAAACGTGACCTAATTTCTTTTCATGTAACATGGGTTGTTGTACATCATAAATCTTGATGCTATGTGATACATATGAGAGCATGCCCATGATATTGTTATCAATTGTCCTTAATTTTCCCTGGTGGATTGTGCGTCATTTTGGACGGTCATGAATAGATGTTGCCTAAATAAAATATTTAGCACCGAGCATTGATGTTTTACTAAGTTTTAAAAAGCGGTTTACAAGCATTAACACAAGTACAACATTTCTAGGAGTAAATTTCTGAGAAGGTTAGTCTAACTATAAGAAATTATGTAGCGAAGTTAATCAATTCAGTTTTGTATCGATAAAATCACTAAACTTATGACTTTTTTATTACAAAATTACTCAACCATGCTATTATGTATTTCCTTTGCTTTAATTTATTCTTTTCGAGGCGATCCGATTTTAGGATCTATGGAGAAATTCTGAACAAACAAAATGAGACAGGACCTACATCCAAAAGTTGCAGCAAAAATAATGACATTTCGAAAAGTGGCATGCATTTTGAATATTTAATTTAAAGAAGCGTAGGCCGTAGAGTATGAAGAGGGGAAATAGGGCATATAAATGAAGAACCATTTTGAATTGTTGGTGGGTGTCGGGTCTTTGATATGTCTTCTTTAATATTCCCTCCTTCTCAAATTAGTTATCGTGGTTACTAAAATAGTTGTCTCAAATTATTTATCATTTTAGAAGTTTAAGGCACAATTAATTATTTTTTCCCATTTTATCCTTAATAGAATTTTATCATTAATGGAGATGATAAATAAATAAAGTAAACATTTAATAGAGAGAGATTATAACTCAGACATAAATAAGGGTAAAGTTAGTCAAATAACTCTCCTAATTATTACTCCCTCCATCCCAAAAAGATTATCCTCCTTTGACTTGACACAAAGTTTAAGAAATAAAGGAAGACTTTTGAAATGTGTGGTCCAAAATAAACTTTAGATATTTGTGTGAATGTAAATCATCTCGCAAAGTTAAATTGTTTCTAAATATAAAAAGGTGACAATCTTTTGGAACAGACTAAAAAGGAACGGAGGACAATCATTTTGAGACAGAGGGAGTATTTCTTAAGGAGCGTATAAAATAAAATAAAAATGATAAATAATTTGAGACTGAGGAATTAGAGTATTGAATTATAACTATGTTGAGTTACTTTGCTACATAATTCTTTATAGTCGATTGATTTTTTATAAATTTACTCTATTTCTAGATACGTTCATTTTCAAAATATTGTCTGTAAAATCTTGTAAGCTCTGCAACATGCAGTTCTTCTGAGGGCAAGAGTAATTTTATGTTCCAACAAGTAAAATTTTTGGGAGATATGTTCTTCTCTCTAAAACACAAATTACAACTGTTAATCGGATACGCCTTCCATTTACATTATTAATAATTTAATTGTCTTACTTTTTTTCCGGTTTTTTAAAGAGATTATCTCTTTTTACATTTGGTAATTTGGCAATTCAAACATTACCTGACAAATTTAAATCACAAGATTCAAAGGATATTTTAGTATATTCAGAGACGGATATAGCACTCTATCTATGGGTTCAATTGAACACCTAACTTTCGGGTGGAGTATAAATTTATGTGTAAACAATTGACTAAAATTTCAATAAATAGTAGACATGAATCCATAACTTTAAAATATAATAGGTTCAATGCTAAGATTGAACCCATAAAGTTTAACTCTTGGATACACTTCTGAGTATATTAAACACATCTTCAATTTAGAACCACAAGATTCAAAAATCTCTTTTTATGCTTTAAACTTTATGCTTAATCAAACTAAAACACTTAAATTGAGGAGTAACTCTTAAAGAAAAGACTAGAGAACCGGAGACATGCATACCTTCCATTTTGGAGATATGTTTCTCAACTTTCCTTGCGCAGCCATTGCAGTGCATAGAGACTCTTAACACCACCGTCTACACCATTAATTTGAGAGCAGGAAACTATCAAGTACTTTTTCCATTTTACAGAAATGGGGAAATTAAGATGAAATACAAAGTGTATATACTCTAATATTGAAGAACTTGCCTTGGGCTTCACATGGTCATTCATTAGTGGCTTACTTTCTATGTCATCATGATCATGCTCTCTTCCAAAGTTATTGACGCAAAGACAAGATGCTGATGATCCAGATGAACCACACAAACTGTCTAAAATCCTCCCAATGCTGAGCTTTCCCATTTTAAATGCTAGAATAAGTACCTATCTATCTCACAGCTAGCTCATACAACAAGCTACAATTTGCCTAATACTCCCCAAGTAAATCAAGATATGAAATGACAAAGTAACGGTTAATTTTTGGGAAACCCAAAAAGCAGAACCAAAACCAAGGAAGCTATTGTGCCAAAAACAGGTCGAGGGTCAAG
Source organism: Lycium barbarum (assembly GCF_019175385.1). Classification (NCBI taxonomy): domain Eukaryota; kingdom Viridiplantae; phylum Streptophyta; class Magnoliopsida; order Solanales; family Solanaceae; genus Lycium; species Lycium barbarum. Next base: position 65,153,026 of record NC_083344.1, on the reverse strand, counting down.
AATACACAGTATCCATTTTTCTAGGGAAGATAAAACTTCTACTCCATTAAGATGCATGGGGTAATATAGGAGGTGAGGCTTCCAATTGAAAGCTAAGTGCCAACTAGATTAATTTGTCATGTGCTATGAAAGCTAAAATTAGAACCATAAGGCTATCAGTGATATTAGCTGTTAGGTACGTACAAGTAAGGGCAACTTCTTCATGTTATATATGTACAACTGAAAGAAAATCAAAGCCTTTCTTTTAAGATCGAAATGATCAGAGAGGAAGAAGTGAGGTAAACAAGACTAGAAAAAAAATCCACTAACTTTTTTGGCATGTGAGTAGACTATACTTGGGAATAAATCTTTTTATAAATACGGGTAGCGTATCACTAACTACTCTTTGGTGACCTAGAGAGACAAATGAGACTTTACGTGGTTCTACATTGTATTATAAATTGAACCAACAATATTACCATTGTCCCGTTTGAATCCCACATTTCTCAAAAACAGTTGGAGCCGTTTGGACATGGTTTGAAACCATAAGATGAAACCATGTGTGGACATGTAATTTGGATTTCTTAAGTTGTATTTTTTTTTTATAGATATAAAAACACTACAAGTTGTGAAAACTATCAAAATATTCTCAATTCTTATACAATATTACCAAATGAGCAAGTCATAGTTCATAACAAAATTAATACGCTACTAGAAGGCTGAAGAAATCTGATCTAGAAGATGAAATCCATATCTGCTATTAGCTTGAGAGAGAATGTGCAGAAATGAGAAATAATTTCATATGATAGGAGTTAGTTACAAGGAGATATATATACACGAATATACAGCTGTATACAGCTGTCATATACTGCTTCCACTAACTACTACTTGCTACATCATCAACTAACTCTAACTAACTCTAACTAACTTGACTAATTCTCAACTAACTATTCCGGATATAATTAGGTAAGACTAGGTACAAGCTAACATTGTGGAATCTAATCCTACTAACTAATTCCATCATCTGCAATACTCCTCCTCAAACTAGGTGTACTGAAAATGTTCAGGACTCCTAGTTTGGACAGTAATGTGTCGTGTTGAATCTTCCCAAGTGCCTTGGTCAACAGATCAGCCTGCTGGTCCTTTGTATTGATGTAGATGGTTTGTATCAAGCCACTAGTCACCTTCTCTCTAATGAAGTGGCAATCAATTTCTATATGCTTAGTTCTTTCATGGAAGACTGGATTGGCAGCAATTTGTATTGCTGCCTTACTATCACAGAATATGGCAACAGGCCTTTCAATTGTGATCCTTAGCTCCTTGAACAAGTTAGTAGTCCAAACCACTTCTGCTGTTAGAGCTGCTAAGCTTCTGTATTCAGCTTCTGCTGAGCTCTTTGAAACAGTGGCCTGCTTCTTAGACATCCAAGAAATGAGGGAATCACCTAGTTTCAATAGGTAACCTGTAACTGACCTTCTTGTGTTGGGGCATGCAGCCCAATCTGCATCACAAAACCCTGTGAGTTTCATACTCTTCTTAGAGGACATCAGCAATCCCAGGCCAAGTTCATTTTTAATGTATCTAAGCACTCTCAAGGCTGCATCCCAATGTTGAACTTTGGGCTTCTGTAGGAATTGGCTCAAAGTTTGGACAGTGTAGGGAATGTCAGGCCTAGTTATGGTCAGGTACAACAACTTGCCAACCAGTCTTTGATACTTGTGAATGTCAACAAACAGCTCACCATCATCATGATCAGCTGTGGTCAGTTTCACATTGCACTCAAGTGGTGTCAAGGCTGTCCTTCCTGCTGCCAAGCCAGCTTCAGAAATGAGTTCTAGTGCATACTTTCTCTGGTTCATCAGGATTCCTTTCTTTGACCTGCTAAATTCAATCCCAAGAAAAAACCTGAGCTGCCCCAAGTCTTTGATTTTGAAGTTGTGGTGCAACACACTTTTTGTCTCCTGGATTAGTGTTTGATCATTCCCAGTGATGATCAAGTCATCTACATTTACCAAGATCATCATCACAATACTTCCCTTTCTTTTTGTGAAAAGGGAATAGTCAAGGTGGCTTTGCTCATAACCAGAATTCACTAGAGCTTCAATCAATTTGAAGTTCCATTGCCTGGAAGCTTGCTTTAGTCCATAGAGGGACTTGACAAGCTTGCAAACCACAGGCTGCTGCTTCTCCTGAACATGCAGTCCTTGAGGCAATTCCATAAACACTTCCTTAGAGAGATCACCTTGCAGGAATGCATTGTAGACATCCATCTGATATATGTCCCAATTTTCAGCTGCTGCAAGTGCAATGATGATTTTGACTGTAACCATCTTTACAACTGGTGAGAAAGTCTCTTGGTAGTCTATCCCTGCAGTCTGGTTATAGCCTTTGGCAACCAGCCTTGCTTTGTACCTCTCAATCTCACCATTAGCTTGGTATTTGATCTTAAACACCCATTTGCATCCAATGGGAGACTTGCCATGAGGAAAAGGCATGAGCTGCCATATACCATTGTCCTGCAAGGCTTGCAGTTCCTCCTGCATGGCCAAGATCCATTTGTTATCTTTGACAGCCTCTTCATAGGTCTTAGGTTCCAAGGCAACTGAAGTTTTACACAGGTAAGCTTGGTAGGATGGTGAAAGTTGATCATAAGACACATAATTGGCCATAGAGTGGGACTGCTATCTGTTAGAACTCCTGCTAGTGGTAATATAGTCCTTATGCCAGATTGGGGGATGAACAGATCTTGTGGACTTTCTGATGCTATGAGGAGGAACCACATGGTCAATCTCAGTAGTAACATCAGGTGAATCAACAGTAATTTGATCAGGAAGTGCATCATCTGCAATAGTGTCATCATGGCTTGATTCCATCCCTTCAGTAGGCATAGAGTCATCTGCAGTATGATCATCAGACTGATCATGTGTAGTCACTTGTGGTTGTGCAGTAGATACAGGTAACTGTTCACCCTGCAGGTTAGTGAAAGGGAACACATGTTCCTTAAAAATAACATCTCTACTTACTAAGAACTTCTTGTCTTGCAAGTCATAGAGTAGGTAACCCTTCTGTGTCATAGAGTAACCCATGAGAACACAAGCAGTTGCTCTTGGGGAGAATTTGTCATGTTTAATAACTTTGGTTGCATAGCATAGGCAACCTATTGTTCTAAGGTGATCAAGTTTGGGTTTATGTTTGTGAAAGACTTCAAATGGAGACTTCCCTTTCAGCACAGTTGTAGGCAACTTATTTATTAAGTACACTGTTGATAAAACACATTCACCCCAAAACCTTATAGGAATTCCACCTTGAAACCTGATAGCTCTAGCAACTTCCAAGATATGCCTGTGTTTTCTCTCCACCACTCTATTCTGCTGAGGAGTGTGTGGACAGCTACTTTGGTGTATTATACCCTAGGATTCAAACCACATTTTACATTCTTGGTTAAAAAACTCACCACCATTATCTGATCTCAACATCTTAACAGAACAAGAGAACTGAGTTTTCACCATCAATTTTTTTTCTCAATACAGTAATAACATCTGTTTTTAACCTGAGCAGATACAACCATGTCATCCTTGAACAGTCATCAACAAGAGTCAAAAAATACCTATATCCATTATGAGTGGCAACCTTGTATGGCCCCCAGACATCTAGATGAATCATATCAAATACATGCTTACTTCTAGTAGAACTTATAGGAAAAGCAAGTCTAGTCTGTTTAGCTAGGGGATAGACTATACATTAATCACTAGCAATATTATTATGTTTACTACTTGCTAATGATAGTTTTCTGAGCACATTTATTGAAGGATGCCCCAGTCTTCTGTGCCAGATGACTTCTTCCACTTTATTAGTCTCTACTGCTAGCAACTTGACCTCCTCATTCATCAGTGATTTAGAAGCATGTTCCACCAACAGATATAAACCTCCAGACTCTTTACCAATCGCCTTGACTCTCCCAGTTGAGAGGTCCTGAAAGACACAGAACTCAGGGAAAAAGTTGACAGAACACTTCAGTTGTCTAGTGAGTTGTGATACAGATAATAAGTCATACTTGAAGTTAGGCACAACCAACACATCTCCCAAAATTTCCCCTGTGTTCCATCTATAGCTACCAGTACTAGTTATTGTAGTGCATTGTCCATTAGGTAAGTAAACTTTGTTTCTACTTCCCTCAACCACTTTTGATACATTTAACAATTTATTTATGTTAGAAGTAATATGTTCGGTAGCTCCTGAGTCCACTATCCATCTCTTATTATTAGTATGTGTTGCAAGGGCTATTTCATTGCCAATCTCATTACTACTTTGTGCTACAAAGGCAGCAGTATTGGTACCTGCCATGTTGACTGTCATGTCACCTGCTGTTTCATGAGCTCAATCTTTGCTCAGCAAATTCAGTACCTGATTGTACTGTTCCTTTGTGAAAGCAGGTCCTGGTGCAAATTGATAGTCAGCATCTTGTCCCTGTACAGATCTTGCAACTGCACCAAATGGATCATTGTTTTCAACTGCATTTGCCATTCTAGTGTTGCCCCCTCCATTTCCTGATCTCCTCTTGTATTTGAGATCAGATGGATAACCAATGACTTTGTAGCATGTTTCCTTAGTGTGTCCTTTCTTTCTACACACTTCACACTGTAAGTTGAAATTTCTCCCTTGCTTATAAAATACTGGTTTTCCTGCATGACTTCCTGTATAGTTTCCTGCATAAAGTGCTGTTGAAGGCTCACTCATATATGCATGTGCCTTTCCTGCATTCTTTGCACCATATGAGCTAGCTGACTGATGTTCATTCACATGTCCCTTCCCTTTACTAGCATACAACGCTGTTGAAGAAGATTCTCCCATATCTCCTCCTGAATATGAACCAGCTGTGATTTTTTGACTTTCATCAGCCATGATCATTGAGTAAGCCTTGTTGACTGATGGTAAAGGGATCATCATTAGTATTTGACTACGTGCTTGATTGTATGATTCATTGAGTCCCATCAGAAATGCATACAGTCTCATATACTCCAAATGTCCTGCATACTCTCTAGAGTTGGGACAACCACATGATAGAGGTGCAATCAATGCATCAAACTCAGCCCAAAGCAATCTCAACCTTGTGAAATAAGCTAAAACAGATGAAGTTCCTTGTGCAATTGTGCATATCTCTCTATGCAACTGGTAACCTCTAGATCCATCAACTTTGTCGAACCTCTCCTTTAGATCTGCCCACATAGTTGCTGCATCTGATGCATACATGATCCCACTCATGAGTTCCTTTGAAACTGAATGAACAATCCATGATAGGACAAAAGCATTACATTTCTCCCATTGTTCTTCCAAATCACTACTGTAATCACTCTTTTTGCAGGTTCCTTTGACAAATCCAATTTTGCTCTTAGCTCTCAGATTGAGCAGCATCGATCTGCTCCATATTGTATAGTTTTCAACTCCTGTGAGCAGAATCGTGGTCAAAGGTATCCCTGGAGTGTCAGAATTATGGAGGTGAAGAGGATGATTACGTTGCTTCTCTACATCATCCATTGTATCTGTGCTCACCATTGTTCTTCACAGTTTCTGAACACACAAATACACAAACTGTAACTGATCGAATCTGCTTGAATCACTGATTGATTCGCAGCTCTGATACCATGAAGAAATCTGATCTAGAAGAAGAAATCCATATCTGCTATTAGCTTGAGAGAGAATGTGCAGAAATGAGAAATAATTTCATATGATAGGAGTTAGTTATAAGGAGATATATATACAGGAATATACAGCTGTATACAGCTGTCATATACTGCTTCCACTAACTACTACTTGCCACATCATCAACTAACTCTAACTAACTTGACTAATTCTCAACTAACTATTCCGGATATAATTAGGTAAGACTAGGTACAAGCTAACATTGTGGAATCTAATCCTACTAACTAATTCCATCATCTGCAATATTTGTTGAAGAATGAAAAAAAGTCTCTCATCGGTGGTTAATGAGATGGGTGATCTTCTTATATGGACTTGGACAATCCTCCCCTTATAAGCTAGTTTTTGGGGTTGAGTTAGGCCCATGATCCATTTCTTTACATGGTATCAGAGCAGGACCCATCTCACCCGATGTTAGGCCCCCAAATTAAATTGCTCACGCTCCAGATGTCTAGCCCTGGGCGTGAGGTGGGGTGTTGAAGAATGAAAAAGAGTCTCTCATCGGTGGTTAATGAGATGGGTGGTCTCCTTATATGGACTTGGGCAATCCTCCCCTTATAAGCTAGTTTTTGGGTTGAGTTAGGCCCATGATCCATTTCTTTACGCCTTTCTAAAAAAGACAACATCAATTGATTAAACTTTAGTTCAATAAAAAAGAAAATTTAACATGAATAGTAATGTAACTACTCTTTAATATAATCCTCCCACATAGTAGACATAAATAAAGGTTGGCAATGGTGGTGAGAGTAATTGTTAGAAATATTTACCAACTTAGGGTCTTTTTTTTTTTTTTACAAAATATAAACTTGTGGGTCAAGTTTTATATTTAAAAAATTTGAAACCATGGTTTGAAACCCCAAATCATGTCTTTTTGGATGATTTGGGATTTCAACCATGGTTTGAAACCATGAGATGAAATGCATGTCCAAACGTTGATTTCATCTCATGATTTCAAACCATGGTTTCAAATCGCATGTCCAAACGCCTACAAAAATTGTTTTTGTAGTCTCCTTAAATAGATTTAGGTAATTCTCACGACTTGAACAAATTTTTGGAAGGATCCAGAACTATTTTCTTAACATAGTAATCCCTCTATCCATTTTTACTTATTCCGTATACTAAATATAGTTGTTCATTTTTACTTGTATAGTTTGGAAACTAAAAGATTGTTTACCCCTAAAAAGGTAACAATTGAATTTGTATGTGGTTTAATCAGTCGTTAACGTAAAGAAATATGAAATAACAATCAGTTGTATGGAACGAACAAAGATAGAAATAGTCTGAATCATTTATTGCTTGTAACGGAAAACTGGTCTGGTGCAGAGCGTTAAAGCTGTGTGCCCGAGCCAAATCACTAAAGATCTTGAAATTTATGAAATTTTACAGAGTAAGTGCATGAAGTTAGAATCAGATCCCTTCTAATGAGAGGGTTTACCTCCTTTTATAGTACAAGAGTTAGAGTCCTAGTGTTTCCAAAAAATCTGATAATTTTATACTAATTACTACTATTAATGGTGCCTTAACAGCTGGTAGCATAATGGGCAACGTGAAATCCGATCTGTAACGGATTTCTCGCGTTTGTCCTAACTGGCGTCTTTCCGTCTTACTGGATTAATGAACCCTCGAACTTTGTTTCATTCGAATCACTGAACTCAAACCAACGCCACATCTTGAAGTCCCTGTTCCTATTTTACTCCGACCTCTCGTCAGAAGGTCGCAACATTTTACATCGGTTTTTACCGTATAGAGATAGTCCCACACTTCCCGGATCAGAGTTTATTCGTGTGATGGGAAGTGGAGTGATAACCTCAGTATCTTCTCTTGTAAGCTTCTTTTCGAAAATAGGCGGGAGATCAGACGTCCCCTCACATCACGTCTTTCTAACTTCGGACACGTGTACCTACCTGATTGGACTGTCCATTCGGTTCTCGAATTGGAACATTTTTCCATTATTACTCGCCCTCTATAAAAGTGCAATTTTTTCCATTTTCACATTTTACCACTCTATTAATCACTCCTCGAACTTCTTTGAATCTTCAACCTTATTCTTGCTTTCCTTCAAAACTTCATCTGTTAACCTTCAAAACTTCTTATTAATCTTCAAATCTTCATCTGCCAACCTTTGAAACTTCACATCAATCTTCAAATCTTCATCCAGATCACCAAATCTTCATAAGAAATGGCAACGAACTCCAGATCTTCTTCCAAAAACGCTTCACCAGCTGCTTCTCCACCTCCGGCGACCGACGTCATTACTAACCCTGAGGTTAGCACTCAGGTCGATCCCTTTGAACCTTGTGTTGACACCTAATTTTGTCCCGCCTCTCCTCCGAATATATATTTACACTCCTAATATTTTGGCAATTTAAGAAAATTAGTTATATTTTACTACGATTATCAGCTTTTATTAATATCAGCGTTGCATTATCCTATTGCAGTCACTAGCTATTATTATTTTTTTTATTTTTTTTATTTTATTACCATTACCACTACCACTATTTGAATTATTATTGCTATTATTTATTAGTAGTATAATTAACTACTCACTATTTTATAACATAAAAGATTATTTTGATCCATTTAGAAACTCAAAGGAAGACTTAAAGAGGGATTGGGCCGTCCAAACTTCAGCCAACTTGAAGCCCAAATAAGCAGCCCAACGACCCTATAACTCGGCTCACCAAAGCATTAAAATCCCAAACCCTTCTTTCATTTCTCAAGAGAACCAGCAGCAGCCAAACGAACCCTAAAGCCCTCTGCAATCAAGACATAACCCAGATGCTTTTGGCCATTTTTGGCTAAATCTCAGAGGCCTTTCGCGTACTCAGTCGATGCCTCATCTTATCCGGGCAAAATGGTTATTGTATTTGTCTCCAACGGTAACCTACGCCCCATTTCCAGAAAGAGTTTTCCCATTCTTGCCCAAGGACATGCAACAATTGTCAAAGCCATAAGTGGTCGAGCATTTTCGGGTAAGAATCCAAGTCAAACCACGTGAAAAATCTGTTCAGATTTGAACAAGTTCATTTTGACCCATTTTCAAAACCCTAGATAATTCAAAATCCCGCCCAAAACACTTCGAATGGGAGAAACCCTACCTTGTTCCTATAAATATTAGCATTTGAGAGGTCTTTTAGGGGGGGAAATTCCCGAAAAATTGGAGTCTTTTTTTTAGCCGTCTTGAATACCCTGAAAATACAAATCTTTAACCGCTTAAATTACTCTTCAAAACATTTTTTAAAATATGCTTTACATCGCCTCAAGATACTAAGTCCTTTTTCTGTTTTGCCTTTGGTATTTGTTCGGATTCGGATCCATTCAAACTCAGAGTCTGTCGTGTTCGAGTGGATATCTAAACCCCCGCGCCTTACTTCGCTGCACCCGAAGAAGGTCAGTGAATCTTCTCTTTTTTTAGTTATTTTGAATTTATAGTTGTTTCTCTGCTTAGATGTGTTCTAGGATGTTGTTATGGTAGTTTTTAATTGCTAATTTAATATCTGCTTATGTGTGTGTTGGTTGTCATTCTTATTTAGTTATGTTCGTTAATAGTTTTAAGCATGTTTAAGTGTGTTAGCTTCTTAGCATTGGCTCTGGTTCAGCCTTATCGATTAAGCATTTATCATGTCATTAGCCCAACTTTGTTAAACTGTAGTTTGACTTAATCCATGTTTAAGTATTATTGCCCTGTTAGGCTTAGTTCATGCTCTTAGATAGTTCATGTGTTCTAATCACAAGATCATTTCTAATATTTTAGAGCATCAGTGGATTGGTTTATGACTAGTTACATCAAATGTTTGTTTAAATGGATAATGATACATCATGGTAGAAGCAACTGTATACTTTTTGATTTTAAAATACTTAAGTTGGTTATGGGATAGTCTGATAAGTATGCTTTAGGTTCGAATCCTGAGATTGTTGATGCGAGAACCTAATGTATGCGCATAAATCGAATTAATCTCAAGCTAGTCATCTATGTTGAATGATTTATAGGTTTTGAACTTGTTAAGTGCTTCTGTTTGTAGAATAGGAGTTCATATGTAATGACATGGTTTTATTTGAAGTCTATGTTGAGTCTATAATAATTCTGGCGTTCTTGATAAGCCTGTTATCTGTTCCCTTGAATCAGTCATATGAGAGTAGCCATTTATCTCTACGTGTTTTCCGAATCTATGTCAAACTGAATGCTAAATTTTATTTTGTTGATCTAAATGAACACTGAATGGGACCATAAGTCTTTTGTTTTTGACGGTATGGTTGGTATATTTAATCCCTCTTTGATTTAGACTATTACCCAAACTAATGTTGATATGTAAAGCATACTTACACTAGTTTAAAGTCGAATCCAGACCCTTTGCATACTCCTTAACGGCTCTGTTTCAAATTTGTGAAAATCTATCTTATGTGTTTTGGTGTTTGATTAGTCATATGAGTCTCAGAACGTGTTTTTTACACTAGTGAGCATATTGATAAAGTCCTACTTGCATACTTTGCCCACGTGGGTTTATGTCCATGTTTCAAAATAACTCCGTAACATTTACTTAATTGGGTCTAGATATATCTTGACATTTATTGGGTATATATTGCTCCTTTGCTGGACCTGTTGTGACTTTATTTTTGTCCAAAACATGAAACATGCATAAATCTGATTTCGTGTATGGATATGCTCGTGTATGGATAGCCCAATTAAATTTAATTTTCTTATTGTTATGTGATGGTATTTGAAGTTTCTTTCTTTGAGTTATGAATTTTGCATTATTCATTATCTTGATCACACATTAATCCTTTTCCTTTCGTTTTTTTATGCATGATCATCGCATACGAGTCTAAGGGACTCGTCTCCCGCCGCATTCGGTGTTGGGCTAAAGCCCAACAAAACATCGCTCTCGAGTCAGCCCACCCGCATCAAAAAATAAAATAAAAACTTCTGGGCTGAGGCCCATAACAGCAGCAAAAGACAGCAGTGTCCCAAAATGGGCCAAACCCATTTGAACTTCTTTATATTTCCGCCGTTTTATTATCTTTGTGTATTTGATTGTTTGACTAACACTTCATTTTATTTTGGGAAAAGGGTTCAAAACACACTCTAACTTTGGCCGAAATTGCTATAACACACTCCAACTTTGCGGGGGTCCTATGACCCCCCTGGACTATTTTTTATGTATTATTGAGGGTATTATCGGGTGACGTGGACAAGCAAGTAAGCACATGTTGGTTGAGCTCGCAAGGGTGGACTTAAAACTGAACAGAGCCGTCTCTATTTGCCATGTTGAATTCGAAATAATCCTTCTTTATGTGCTCACTTTTCTGTCCATATCACCCGATAATACCCTCAATAATACACAAAAAAATAGTCCGGGGGGTTCATAGGACCCCTGTAAAGTTGAAGTGTGTTATAGCAATTTTGGCCAAAGTTGGAGTGTGTTTTGTAACCTTTTCCCTTTTATTTTTGTCTCTTAGCTTAGATGAACTATAGGAGAATTAGTGGGGTTCGTGTAATGGGTAGTTGACTTAAGGAAAAACCCGCAATTAATTCCATAGGTTTCATTCTTGTTTTTATTTTACGTTAAAATTATTTATAATACCTATAATATTTATCTTTCTTAGAATAATTGATTTTTCAAAATAGCATGATTACATATTTTGAGTCAAAGAAATTATGTTTTATTTTACAATCTTAAAATTTCAAAACGTCCCTAATATGTCAATATTAATCCAAGTATATTTTATAAGTATTTTAGATTGATCCGATCATACATGTATTTAGCCAAATATAGTTAAATAAAGTTAATAAGGAAAAAGAAAGAAAACGCATGCCCTTTTCATCATATTTAAAAAATAAGTCTAAGCTTTCCTACATCGCACTGTTCATATAATATAGTTTTTGTCTAAAGTTCACGTTTGCTAAATCTCCTCTTCAAAAGCTATTATTTATAGGCAAATTATTGTATTTTCTACAAGTATTATTTTAAATAGCATTATTATATTCTTTCGTTAAAGCCTTAGCAATACTTATAAGTTTTGAAGTCTCCTTTTTATGCAAATTATTCTACAAGTCTTAGTTTAAATAGAATTTTTAAGCCTTAGCAATATTTATAAGACTCATTTTAACTAGCATTATTATACTTTCCTTTAAAACCTTAGCAACATTTACAAGCTATTTTCTTAAAATTTAAATGCTACATTTGCATCTTTAACCTTAATTAACTAACCTAAGTTTGGACGGTAACCATAATTAATGGATTCTAAAGGATGCCTAACCCCTTCCCTTTAGGATAATTTAGAGCCCTTACCTAGAATCACACTAATTGAGCAGACCATTAACAGAGGTTTAGTTTAACTTTACCTTAGTTAATATTTAGGTGTCCTAATTCACCAATAAATTAATTAGGTGGCGACTCCTTGAAATAAAACAAATAGGAATCTCCAATATGTTGTACTCTAATTTAACCCGTTTAAAATGGGGTATAACAGCTTGGCGACTCCGCTGGGGAATTTAGGTTTTTAACCATAACAACTTAGGTTAATTAATATTTTGTTGGATGTTTTGTTTGTTTTCTTTATTTTGCCTTATATGCTTTTAAATGTTTTATTGTTTTATTCCTTATTTGCCTTTGCTATGTAATATGTATTTGCTTTAAATTGGCATTCCGCTCATACTTCCTCCACTCCTGGAAAATTCACACAAATTCACACACTTAAAGCGGTTTCGCGGTTCGCGGCCGTGCACTACTAAATTACCCCTTTAGTTGGATCGATCTTGTGGATTTAGTCGATCGGCGGTGCAGTCGATAGCCACGGAATTTCCACTCCCAAGTTGTCCACTTGGGGGAGCCTTGTGTCGTAGGAAACCAACTCTTAGTCTACCTAGGGTAGAGCGAAAACCAAAACCTTGTAAGGACATGCATCATTTTAAACCTAGGAGGCTTAATACCCTTGGTGTATTGAGTTCATTAGTCAACCTTACCAAATGTCCAAATTAGTCTATGACTCTAAGTGACACTATTCACTATTTATGCGCATTATTTGAAGGACAAATGTGAGGAATATGTGGACCTAGTACTCTATAGATAAATATTTTAGGAAAACTGACATTTTGTTGCAGGTTGTCGTGGAGCATCCAATTAGTGCCGGAGGTTTGAAGACAACCAAAGAAAATTAGTAGAGATGAAGTATTAGATATCTTAGATTAACTTTGAATTGTATTATTAACTGGCATGTAATAAATTTTTATTATTCTTGTAAATTAGTTTTAGGAAGAGTTATGGAATGATACATAAAAGACATGTTTGTCCTTGAAATGTTCGTTAGGCCTAGCTCTGGCATAAAGAGGTCCCTTTCATTATAGAACGCGATGTATTATGTGCAATAATGTGTTTATGTGCAATAATATGTCCTTACCGTATACTGACTCGTTTTCTTTTTCTTTTCTTATTTTATCTTCTTTTTTTTTAAATTTATTTTCAAAACAAAAGGTTAACTTGTGCTAAAGGGGAACTGGCAGAGCATCCATATTTCACACGGTCTAAAGCCAAGAAATCAGACTCTGACTCATCACTAATCACCTGGTTAACTAAAAAGACTCGTTCTAAAATGGAGATCAATGCAACCACTTCATCTGAGCCATCTCTTAGTTTACCGATCACGAGTGATCCCACATCCTCTAATGAACCAGAAACACATTTGGAGATCATTGCTCGTCTGGAGCAACGAGTTGCTAAACTAAGTTGCATGGTACTTCAAAATCGGTCATTTTCTCAAAATCCGCCACACATGACTCTATCTCATGGGGTTCGTCAGACTTTTCCTGTGCCACCTCCATTCCCAAACTTGGATGAACTTAACCAAGCAAACTATTTTACCACTTCTCAACCAGTTCATTCCGAACCCCTCGCCCACCTAGTTACTCAAAATGCTCCTCTTTTGTTTACAGTCGCTTCTTCAAAAGCTCAGTACATACCGCTGGCACATGATGTTACCAATGCGCATCAAGTTCCGCTGGTATATACTTATGCCACAGCTCCACCTATGACACAAACCCAAGGACTATGTCACACAGATGTTGATCATTATGTCGAAGTCGAAAAGGAGGCAAGGGCAGTTAATGATGGAATGATAAATAGAAAGCTCAAAAGTTTGGAAGATGCTATAAGAAGTTTGCGTGGACTCGGTAGTAACCAAAGCGTGAGATATGAAGAATTATGTGCATTTCCTGAGGTAGAATTGCCACCAGGTTACAAGATTCCAAAATTTTAGAAGTTTGATGGGTCGGGAAATCCTTTCTTCCATTTGAAGGTCTATTGTGAAAAGTTGATTGGTGTGGGGAAGAATGAAGGGATAAGAATCAAACTATTTAATCAGAGTTTGAGTGGAAAAGCTTTGGAATGGTATTCCAAGCAAGATACAACCAAATGGCGTACTTGGGATGACTTGGCAAATGCTTTTGTGGATCATTACAAGTTTCATGTTGAGATCGCTCCTGACAGAATCTCAATTACAAAATTAAAGAAGAAGTCAACCGAATCATTCCAAGAATATGCTATACGGTGGAGGGAAGAAGCATCTAGGGTACACCCGCCCATGGAGGAAACAGAAATGGTTACTTTCTTCATTCAGGCATTAGAACCGGAGTACTATGAACGTTTGGTGACAATGGGCGGAAAAACTTTTGCAGAAGTGATCAAAGCTGGGGACATGATCGAAGATGGCATTAAGACAGGGAGAATAACAAGTCTAACGGCATTGCAGTCTACTAGTAAGGCCACACAAATTGGTGCTCTCGGAAATGGAAAGAAAAAAGAAAAGGAAGCGGCAGCGGTAATGGCTCTGGGAAGCACCTCATACCACCATCAACAACCTCCGCGGTACCAGTCTAACGCTCTCCACTCACAATATTTCCAATATTCGTCAAATCCATACAACCAAGCTTTGTCATCTTTCCAGCCTCAATCACCACAAATTTCCTACCCCGTCTACAACACACAACCAACATACCGAGCTCCACGACCACCGACATACCCAGCCCCACCATCACAATATCATCATCCAAACAATGCATCCGTACCTCACCCAAATAGACCTTTCCGTAATTTTACACCGTTAGGAGAGCCATTGAGCGTTGTTTTTGAAAGGCTGCAAGCTTCAGGATTATTATATCCTGTGGAAGGTAGAATTCCAGATCCACTACCTAGAAGTTTTGATCCCACTAAAACGTGTGCATATCATTCGGGGATAAAAGGCTATTCCACTGATCGTTGTTACACATTGAAACACAAGGTCGAAGATCTTATTGAAGCAAAACAGATCATGGTAAAACAACCGGTACCAAACGTGGATAACAATCCACTCCCGACCCATGATGGGGCCTCGATAAATATGATTGGAATAAATGAAAATGATGACGATCCGACCAAATTTATAGTTCCTATGAATAGCGTGAAAGATCATGGTCTTATAGTCGTTGCTTCTCCGGCTATAGTGGTAAGAGTTTTTGTGTTTGTCAAGATATTAGGAGCTTCATCAACACCTGTGGAGGTAGTTCAAGCGCCAAATCAGTTGCCAGTACTCGATACCAATGCCGTACCATGGAATTATCAACAAGCTGTGATGGAATGTCGAGGACAGGAAACGATCACTGACAAGACTAAGACGTCAGGAATGACAAGGTCCAGAAGGTGTTATACCCCATAAGAGCTAGCTAGATTGAGGCAAACTAAAGAAAGCAATGTGCCTCCCAAAAGGGTTGTGACAGAAGCTGAAGCAGAAGAATTTTTGAGAAAAATTAAGGCCAGCGAATACTCAGTTGTAGAGCAGTTGAAAGAGACCAATGCCCAGATTCCTATCCTCTCTTTGCTTTTGAGTTCGGATGTACACAGAAATGGACACTTGAAGATTTTGAGTGAAGCATATGTTCCAGTCGAAACAACTAGTGAGACGTTAGCTGGAATAGTTGGGCGCGTGCTTGACAGTTATCGAATCAGCTTCGATAATGAAGAACTGCCACTAGAGGGATGTAGTCACAACAAAGCACTCCATATAACTGTCAAGTGTCGTAACATGTTTGTGTCTAAAGTGTTGATTGATGGGGGCTCTGGACTTAACATTTGTCCACTAACAAGTTTGAGGAAAATCGGATATAATATTAGCGATCTTAGGACAAGTGATATGAATATTCGAGCATTTGATGGGGCTCAAAGGCGTCCTATTGGAGAAATAGAGTTAAACGTGCTGATTGGACCTGTTGAGTTCATTATGGATTTTCAAGTACTTGATATCTCCACGACATACAACATGTTGTTAGGAAGACCGTGGATCCATCTGGCTGGAGCTGTGCCATCTACTTTGCATCAGACTGTCAAATTTGAGTGGGATCAACAAGAAATATGCATACAAGGAGAATGTGACGTGTCCATCTATCGAGAGAAATCTATCCCGTTCATTGAGGCAACAAGAGGGTTTGATGGAACAACTTACCATGCTTGGGAGGTTGTGAATGTTACTAGAGTGGGTGAAGGGAGTCAAACTCAAGAATAAAAAATGTCATGCGCCCCAATCATGGTTGCAAAGGAAATGCGGAAAAATGGGTACCAACCTGGATTTGGGTTAGGGAAGACATTAAATGGGCAGGTTGAGCCTGTAGTTCTCCCTGCACAACAGTTTACATTTGGTTTGGGATATGAACCAGCTGAGAAAGAAGTGAAGGAGGTACGAAAGAATAAAGGAAAGGAGATGTTCTTGCCAAAACCCATTCCTACCATTGATCAAACTTTCTCAAAACCTGCCATCTCCAAAACTTCAGATTTGACTATTGAAGTTGCCTATGATGATATTGTGGAAGGGATCAAGAACTTGTTCGTGGAAGACGAAGATGATCATGTTGTGGTAATTGAAGACATTGCTGAAACACCGACCTTATGGGCTGCCGAGCCAGGACCTGAGTTGAAGAATTGGACTTGTATCTTAGCCTCGGTTCGCCGGGAGTTTCAGTAATTTAAGTTTAAATTTCCTTTTATAATAGGCCGGGGCATAATCTAGAACCTTTTGTTTTTTTGTCATGTCGCCTCTATGTTTTGTTACGGCATTTATAAATTAGGACTTTGTCAGTTGTTGTAATGAACTACGTTTGGTCTGACTTCCTTTTGGATACGTAGGCAGCCCATATCGGGTTCGACCACTCTTTTCAAAACACAGTGTCTTTGTTTTGTAGGTTTGAACTACGTGTGACCTGATTTCCTTTTGGATACGTAGGCAACCCACATCGGGTTCGACCTTCCTTTTTTTTTAAAAAAAAAATAACCCTCAAAAGTTCTTATTTTTATTCACGAACTACGTCTGGCCTGATTCCTTTGGGATACGTAGGCAACCCAAGGCGGGTTCGACCCTTCTATTTTAAAATTTCAAAGTCTTTGGTTTGTCCAACCATTTTAGTCCCTATAAGATACATAAGGATTTTGTATAACGTTTTGGTCTTCCCATTGTTTAAATTCATGTGTCCTAGTATCTTGAAACTGGGACAAATTTTTGAAATCGGTCAAATCTCTACCAAAAACTTTCATTATAACTTCGCACTTTTCAATTGTTTAGAACCAAGCGCCTCCAGGACTGGAAACTGGGGCAATTTTTTAGAAGTAGCACAAAAGTGGTTTTAAATGTTCAACAACTTTAAATAAAGTTCGTCCATGTCTTTCTAAAATGTTGATAAGTTTGAATTCGAGTCTTCATAATTAGTTTATCTATTAGAGCCACTAAGTATTCCCTTTCGAAGTCATCCAAATCTCATTACTCTTAATTTCAGAAGACGTTCTTTATTACTTATTACTGAAACTCCTTGGCAAAGCAAAATATGTGGTGGGGCATCGAAGAATGTGGAGGCGACTAAGACAAGAATCAATTCAAGGACCAAGTTCCCCGACATGCACAAGTCAACAAATTTTCTTTTAAACTCATAATTTTTCTTTGATGAGACAAGTTTCAATTAGCATGGATGTGGCGCATATTTGACTCTTCTTCAAATTTTAATTATGGACGTGAACAAAGAGTTAGCTTTCTTCAAAAGGCAAATATTCTTCAATGTGGATGTGAATTTAACTTGCACTAAACGGTGGACGTTGTTCCACTCTTCATGAAAATTTGATCGCAACAGTGGACATGAATTTATCTTCTCAACCAAGGGCTGTGAGTGTAATTCTTTCAAACCCAGCTATTTACATATTCTTACCACTAACAGTTGTTTTAGCTCTTGGCATTTCTCGATGGATCAAGGGCATATAATCGTGGATTTAACCTTCTTCGAAGTGGATACGAACATGGTCACCTGTTATTGGTTTAAATTCCTCAATTTTGTCATCACTTTGTACATATTTATTTATTTCAAGTCGCTAACAAGTTCTTTTTAGAATGTGGTATTTAGTGAGATGACAGTATCGAAATCTTGCATCATATGTCAAATCGTGGGAACAATTGTAGATTTACTTCCGTCACAACGGGACATGGATTAGGATGTGGAATTATATCTCTTCACGAATGGTTTTGTGGATGTGGACATAAACGTGGATATACATTTCTACATTACCAATTGTGAGAGCGGACATGGATTTATATTTCAATATCGTGGATTGTGTGGATGTGGATTTATTTTCTACATTGTGGATATTGTGGACGTGGTCGTAGATATATCTTTTTGCATTATGAGCATTGTGGACGTGGACGTGTATTTATCTTTCTTGCATTATAAATTTTGTGAAAGTAGACGTGGATTTACATTTTCGCTCTAATGACTTCGTGGATGTGGATGTGGATGTGGACGTGGATTTATATTTCTACATTATAAAGTTCGTGGAAGTGGACGTGGATTTATGTTTTGCATTGTGGATTTTGGGGCATAGACGTGGATTTAAATTTCAGCACAGTGAATTTCGTGGACGTGGATTTATTTTTTACATTATAGATCTTGTGGACGTGGAAGTAGATTTATCTCTTTTCACTAAACGTTTGTGGAAGTGGATGTGGATTTATATTTTTGTACCGTGGAATGTGGATGTGGACGTGGATTTATATTTCAACATTATAAAGTTCGTGGAAGTGGACGTGGATTTATGTTTTGCATTGTGGATTTTGGGGCATAGAAGTGGATTTAAATTTCAGCACAGTGAATTTCGTGGATGTGGATTTATTTTTTTACATCATAGATCTTGTGGATGTGGAAGTAGATTTATCTCTTTGCACTTAAAGTTTGTGGAAGTGGATGTGGATTTATATTTTTGTACCATGGAATGTGGACGTGGACGTGGATTTATATTTGTGCATAGTGGATTTTTGTGTATGAGGACATGAATTCATTTTTCTACATCATGAGTTTTATGACGCGGGCATGGATTTCGGGGATAAGGTCGTGGATTTATATTTACGCACAGTGGATTTTGTACATACGGGTTTGAATATGGTCATAAATAAGCTCCCCTTTAAAAATGTGGTGTCATCATGGTTATAGCTTTCCTCAAAAAACAGACGTGGATGTGGATTTAGCTTTCGTTAATGTAAATGTGGACGACGACTTAATTTCTTCTTCAAGTGGAAGCCATAAATTCAATACATCTCCAAAGTATGATGTGGATTCAACTTCCGAAACATGGGTTATAAGTATAAACTTCCTCAACCCTGTCTTATTTACATATATATTTCTTTATTGCTAACTATTGTTTTTAGCTTGTGGCTTTTTGAAAATGGCAAGATTAAAATGGCTTCACACATCAACTCGTAGATCATAATCTTAAGCAGCGAACTGGGGCAATTTGTTGGGACGGATGATCAGACTTCTCGACAAGGGTCAAGGATCTATCTCGAACACTCGTCTCCAACCCCAAATATTCCGCTTGCATTCCAGCACATTCGATTTTCAGAATTCCCGAGTTTTATCAAAACACCCAGTGTCATCATAATTCGACACTGGGACAATATTTTGCAAAGAGTCGCCCCAATCGGGACTCGTTATTCATAGGAGTCGTAGTTATCCAAGAACTACACACGGCTTGATTCTCATGCAGCCCGAGATATGTAGGCAACTCGGAGGCCGGAGTTCGGCCGTAATCCTCTTAAATTTTTTTTACCCTTAGTCCTCTAAAATCCTTTAGCCGGGACAAAATAGGCTACTGAGTCAACGCCTTTGCCCAAAAATTCTTTCATCATTACCGGGTAAAGAGGGACAAGTTGTTGACACCTAATTTTGTCGCGCCTCTCCTCCGAATATATATTTACACTCCTAATATTTTGGCAATTTAAGAAAATTAGTTATATTTTACTACGATTATCAGCTTTTATTAATATCAGCGTTGCATAATCCTATTGCAGTCACTAGCTATTATTATTATTTTTTATTTTATTTTATTTTATTACCATTACCACTACCACTATTTCAATTATTATTTCTATTATTTATTAGTAGTATAATTAACTACTCACTATTTTATAACATAGAAGATTATTTTGATCCATTTAGAAACTCAAAGGAAGACTTAAAGAGGGATTGGGCCGTCCAAACTTCAGCCAACTTGAAGCCCAAATAAGCATCCCAACGACCCTATAACTCGGCTCACCAAAGCATTAAAATCTCAAACCCTTCTTTCATTTCTCAAGAGAACCAGCAGCAGCCAAACGAACCCTAAAGCCCTCTTCAATCAAGACATAACCCAGATGCTTTTGGCCATTTTTGGCTAAATCTCAGAGGCCTTTCGCGTACTTAGTCGATGCCTCATCTTATCCGGGCAAAATGGTTATTGTATTTGTCTCCAACGGTAACCTACGCCCCATTTCCAAAAAGAGTTTTCCCATTCTTGCCCAAGGACATGCAACAATTGTCAAAGCCATAAGTGGTCGAGCATTTTCGGGTAAGAATCCAAGTCAAATCACGTGAAAAATCTGTTCAGATTTGAACAAGTTCATTTTGACCCGTTTTCAAAACCCTAGATAATTCAAAATCCCGCCCAAAACACTTCGAATGGGAAAAACCCTACCTTGTTCCTATAAATATTAGCATTTGAGAGGTCTTTTAGGGGGGGAAATTCCCGAAAAATTGGAGTCTTTTTTTTAGCCGTCTTGAATACCCTGAAAATACAAATCTTTAACCGCTTAAATTACTCTTCAAAAACATTTTTTAAAATCTGCTTTACATCGCCTCAAGATACTAAGTCCTTTTTCTGTTTTGCCTTTGGTAATTGTTCGGATTCGGATCCATTCAAACTCAGAGTCTGTCGTGTTCGAGTGGATATCGAAACCCCCGCGCCTTACTTCGCTGCACCCGAAGAAGGTCAGTGAATCTTCTCTTTTTTTAGTTATTTTGAATTTATAGCTGTTTCTCTGCTTAGATGTGTTCTAGGATGTTGTTATGGTAGTTTTTAATTGTTACATCCCGTATTTTTGTGTGTTGGAAAGCGTGCGAGTTAAATGACATTAGTAATGGAAGCGAGGTTATCCCTCAAGCTCATAGGTGGTTAGAGTGATGATACAGATGTATTGAAAGGATTAGAAATCAAGTGAATTGGATAAAATAATTTTCATTAAGGTTCAACGTTTATTTGAGAGAAATACAGTCCAAGCTATAATACCCCGTATTTTTGGACTAGGAAATTGAACCGCCAAACATGAGCAAATTTATTTGAGTTCGGAGGATTTTGTCATATTCAACCATGAAAATCAAGAACTCAGTGTATACAAGGAATGAAATCCCGAAATGATTTAAGATGAAAAAGTGTGATGGCGATAATTGGAAATAATATTTTGTGTGTACCAAAAGGGACTATGGACTAGTGCCATGTCACATAATCGTGATAATGAGTATATGAAAGGTGTCAAAAATAATCTTCTATATGAATTAATTATGTGTGTAATTGGTTATATATGGAATATAGTGGAGGAAGGAATTTATTAATTGGCAATGGATCAAGTGTTAATGTAGCACTTCCACGTGGGCTATTTTGCATGCATAAAGTAGTGACTATGCTCTTATATATATACAGATGGTGGATCTTATGTAGTAAGAAATTTTATGAAATGATTGCATGTGAACCCCACTGTCCACTAACAACATATAACCTTCTTTTCCTTATTAACGTATGGCTTCAGTTGGTACAATGTAGAAAAGGAGTGAAAATTAATAGACTATTAATGGGACAACCTTTCCACGTGGATGCATAATGGAATAGGAGAAATGACTCACCCATTATTGTTGAATGATCTGGTGCATCCTAGTAATAGGTATTCAATTCATACGGTTGGGATTAAAATAAAAAAAATGGACTTTCTAGCCCATTAAGTAGATACAACAGTTTAGGTATAATTTTGCATTTTGATCTTCTTCAACTAAAACGTGAATAGTAACTTGAGAGCTTTAGCTATATTAGGAAATTCCACATGAACTTGGAAGCAACGTGAGGAGGTGAAACGATTCCGTTGTGCTGAAGCAAAGCGTGAAGAACATCATACGGGTTTTGTTCTCCTCTTTGATCGCCTTGTTTTGTTTTGTCGTGTTATTAAATTCGGGCCTCCTTTGAAGGGAAGTAAAGTGGAAGAAGATCATTTCTTGGCATATAAGATAAGATTTATCCTCTCCTAAGTTTATTTAAATTCATCCAGGTCATAGTTAAACTGTGAGACGGGAACTACGAAATTAATTGCGGGAAATCGGATAAATGGTTATTGTTATCATACAGACTGTTTGGTGGTTATTATAAATTATTTAGTGAGCTGGAATATCGTGAAACGTACTGTAGTTGTTGTTATCCTGCTTGTTGTTATACAATGTATATACGAAAATAAAGAAGTGTATACAAGTATCGATATAGGAATTGATGGAATAAACGCGAACTTACGAATAGAATTGCCAATTGATATAGTTGGAGTTGTGGGCTGTTTTTCTTGTTGTAAATATATGATATAAAGCCGAGATTTGTGGTAAATGATGTCCTTATCATATTGAGAATATTTTTAAGGTTAAGAAGAAAACATACGAAAAGGTGCCATGGAGTATGCGGATTGTAATTCGAGCTTGTCGCTCGTTATAGATTATTACGAAATTGTTATGGACATGCATGTTGTGTTTTTGGGATTTATTTGTTGTTGGGCTGATATACCAAATTGGGAGATGCTAATGATATAGAGGAGATGCTACCCGTTTCGTCTTAGAATTAAGTCATCAATTAATATATATGATATGCGAATGCCTTCTTAAGTCACGTGCGTATTCTTACGATTATAGGTTTATCATATTAATTGTGGAAGTTCTTGGCTGGACTGAGCTCTTGAACGACGTAAGGTATGTAAATTTAACCCTTCTTTCTTTTGGCATGACCTTTATGAAACAAACAGACGACGTATATGTTTGATTTCAAAGAAGTTCCTATTCTTAGAGCCACTAGGATGGCTAATGTTCTTGACTCCCAGAAGCTATTTCATTATGTCTTGATACGTGTATATGATTCGAAAAGTTCTCTTTTGATATAATCCATAGTGATATTCGAAAGGTACTTGATATGACTATTGCCTTGATTTTCAAATGATAGCTCGTTTTGATTATTCTATCGAGTCTCAGATGTGTTTTAACTTGCATATGGTTTCTCACTACTCTGCTCGTGCATGCCTCAATATATCTTTCACTGAGTCCCGGTCCAGGACATGTTTTCGTGCACAGATCCACTGCATTATTCACCGAGTCCCTCACTCGAGGGCCGGGACACGTTATATATATGTATATGATGATATGATGATATGGGGATGGCGGCCATGATGGCACATGATGATCTTATTCACCGAGTCCCTCACTAGAGGGCCGGGACACGTTATATATATATACATGATGATGATATGATTTTATTACCGAGTCCCTCACTAGAGGGCCGGGACACGTTAGACATATGCATATGAACAAGATGATTCTCTAATAGTGACATTAAGTTTCATAACGAGTTAAGTCTGATATTGACACAATGATTTATGATTCAAAGGTAAGCCTTGTGGTTTTCTGGTTATTGTACTGGTTTTCTGTACTCCTCACTTCAGTATGATCCTGTTTATTGTATTTATGCTTTACATGCTCAGTACATATTCCGTACTGCCCCCCTTTCTTCGGGGGGCTGCGTTCATGCCCGCAGGTACAGATGCTCATGTTGGTAACCCGCCAGCTTAGGAGTCCTATTCAGCTATCTTGGAGAGCTCCCTTGTTCCGGAGCCTAGATTTTGGTACAGAATCTCTTGTGGTGTATATATGTTTTTGTCCAGGGGTACGACGGGGCCCTGTCCCGTCATATGTTACTGTTGATACTCTTAGAGGTATGTAGACATGTATGTGGGTTGTGTACAGGTTTGATCAGCTGTGTCCATATGGTTATTGCGGATGTTCTGTCGTGGTAGCAGCCTTGCCGTCTTGCATATGTTATCGTTTCGTAGTGGCAGCCTTGTCGGTTTGCGTAGTATAATGATATATATATACAGTGGCAGCCTCGTCGGCTTGTGGATGTTATTTCGATATGATTGATTGAGGACCTATAGTATCAGTCCGGTTATGTTGACAGGTGCATGTGGGTGTCCAGCTCGGGCACTAGTCATGGCTCACGGGGCTGGGTCGTGACAAAAGTGGTATCAGAGCAGTTCATCCTCAGAGTGTCTACAGATCGTGTCTAGTAGAGTCTTGTTTATCGGCGTGTTGTGCACCACATCTACAAACAGGAAGCTACAGGACATTTAGGATGTTACTTTTCTTTCATATCTAAGATCGTGCGATAGAGCCCAACTATAGGAAATGAAATTCCTTATACTAACCTTTGATTTCAGCAGAAGAACGACATCGACAGAAGAAAGCGACTGATGATATTGGAAGTTACAGAGTACACAGGTAAGTAACGGTGCGAAAGAGGCTTGTCGGATAAGGTAAGAATACTGAGATATGATCGACATGTAAAGTTGAAGAATAAAAAGGGGAGGTAGATCGGAAGGTATAACAAGATAGATCGTTAAAGGATCAGGTATGTCTCGAGGTGCGATATGTGAGGTAAGTTCCGACACCTTTATACTTTTCACTGGAAATTGGGAGCCCCGTGTGGCTATGATGCGATATGATATATGTGTATATACGTTGGCCCTGTGAGGCATTGTTGGTATTTTCTGCGTGCAGGTTCTGGGATAGTAAGAAATACAGAGGAAACTCTGCCCAAATTTTCCCAGAAATAGGAAACAAAAGGAGAGAATGAGATATAAGTTCATAATATGTCTTGAAAATCGATACTGATAGGGTAAATTTGATATGTTGGACTAAAGCTTTAAGAGATACCCTCCATGTAGTCCGTAAGGGGCACCATTCTTATCTAGAAAATTTCATTTCGAAAAAGCATATATGAGCAGCAAAATTTGGAATCCATTTGAACGAACCAGAATACTTTCCAGTCACATTTTACCTCAGAAAAAGCTCACGTTGAAGAGCAAAAACGTCTAGTAATTAAGTTTCACTTTTATTGAGAAGTACAAAGTATACAGAAAATAGTTTGTGAACTAAATAATTCGTTCACGACTCAAGAATAAACCTGGAGGTAAACCATCTGAATCAAGCACTAGAAGTCCTGTGGTGCTTGTCGGATTCTAGTTTTGTTCTGGTGGTGGTTGGAGAATGCTTCATGGTGAAATTTTATTAGTTCTTAATCAACTAATTGGAGATGGAATTTGTGGAAGGAAAACTCAAACTGGTGGGCTGTTTAGGATCATGTATTTCATATATTGTTGATGACATGCTAGGATGATTCGGAAGGGCTTGTGATACTAAGGGATGATTTAGAAAAAGGTGGCCACTCTTAACAAAATATTTTATTGAGGTATCGAGTGAACCGATAAGTAGGGGTAAATTACGACGAGTTTACAGTTAAAAGGAGTAGTAGTATAATTGAGACAAAAGTACGGGAGAGGAAGAGTTATGACAAATTATGAAGGTATTGATAAGACATCTTATGAGATATTAAGGATAAGACTGATTAGAAAAGGCGAAAGGTTAGGTACACATGTTCCATAGAGTTAGATTAAACCATAATAAGAATCGTGAATCCTTAAGAATAAAAAGTGTACGCTATAGGATTGGTCACAAATAGGATGTAATGTGAATACCATAAGGATTGTTATAGAAATGAGTAAAGCCTAGCAAGGAAGTAACTAAAGAATGCGATGTGACTGGTGTGGAACGGAAAAGCAGATGTAGGACGAATAAGAAAAACTTACAAAGTCCTATAGGGAAAATTCAGAATAGAGATCAAGTGGTAACGAAAGTAGTGAAAGCGAGCACAGGAAGAGGAAAAGTTAATAGAAAGAGGAAGATGAGCAACAAGACAGAATGAATGCCAGAAATGACTGGTATGGTAGGAACAAACAGGGATGAACACAATACGTTTTGAAAATGAGAAAGGGATTATGCAGAAGTAGTGTTTTCCAAAGGATACAGAGGTAGCATGAGATTCCTCGTGCACAGAATGAAAGATGGGCATAGACTAGAGAAATGGTAAGGGAACACTAAAGGAAGCACCCAAGATAGACGTAATTAATTGAGTACGAGTATGAAATAAAATAGGAAAACATATAGCTATGGACTTAAAGATGTAGTGCGACGAAAAGACGATAAGACAAGACCACTATTAAGACAAATTTGATATGATTTTGAGTAAGTTAGAAGTTAGCGTTGGGTATACAACAAGGGTGAAAGAGCATAAGGTATAAAGGAGTACCGCATGTGTGTGACTTCACCTCGGAAATAGTGGAATCTTTAAAGGACAAGGATTGTGGATTTGCGAAACAACTGATGTATTGTGAATTTATTAGAAGAAACAGATGATATCCGTTGGGACAAAGATAGTGTTATAGGAAAGCTTGGGACACTTATTATCGGAATATAAGTGCTACCTAATTGAGAATTTGGAACGACTATAAATACTAATTAATTACTGATTGGAGTAAGTGGAATGTGGCCTTGGATGAGTTCCTACATGGGTTGCATTATTCGAGTATAAATGATCAGATGAGATTTTGTACTATACATAGAAAAGTTCTCGTTGCTTCGAGATTGTGTTAAGGTTTCGTACATAGATAATCAAAGTTATAAATTATAAGGAAAAGACATGGATATGGTACAGTATACCAAGTGAATTGAAAAAAAAAAAAGGGGGTCAGATGAATTTGAGATTGAAAATGGGGACATAGGGCAAAAAATAAATAGATAATGATATAAGTACACCCTAAAGGGGGGAAGCGGATGAGAGAAATGCAGGTGTAAGATGGAAACAATTGACACTGAAATATATTTGATATAGGTGCTTCAATTTCAAATGGGACCCCTTGCTGAAACAAGTTAGTAAGCTTTGAAAGCCAGCAATAAATGGATAGAAATCAGGATGGATTTGAAACAGTGCTGAGAATCATCTATAATGATCTTGAATAATATGATATTAGAAAATGGGTGCTTATGAAAAGAAAGAATGCGACAAGAGAATGGAAATGAGTAACTTAAGAGATATTATAAAGGATAACGATGCTATACTGGATTAAAGGCTAAAATGTTGGCAATAAAGTTGTTTGCTAATGATATTGTGAATTACAAGTAGCAAAAGAGAAGGGACAGAAAAATCCCCTACAGTAGGATATGATAAGAAACGACATGACATAATGTGCCTAAAGTGTTATAAGTTGGATTAAGGAAAATTGTGAAGTGGTTTAAGTGAGACGATCAAAATGAACTAGTTACTAAAAGACAGTAAATTTAAAGAGAACGGACAAAAGGACGGGCACCTTAAGTTTGGGTTGTAAAAGAAGGATTAGTTATGAGCTATATTACCAAAAAGGGCTAATGCGTAAAATGACCTATGGGTCACAATGAATTTGTGGTAAAGAACACTATGACAAAGGCATCTATCCTATGGTAAGATAGTTATAGACATTGAGCAACGAAGGGAAATTGACCTTCGACATTATGAGGTGATACGAGTATTTATCTAAAAAAAAATGCTCTCGAGAGATTCATTATGGGACATGATTAACATGAGATTTAGAACCCCTTAAGATCATCATGTATTTTAACCTTTGTTCAGATATAAGTTAGGCGAGAAGAGACACCTGAAGAGGATTCTAAAGAAAAGAAGAACGTCTTTGATTATTACATAATCACGAGAGGTCAAGATATGACATGGTATCGGTATGTAACAAATGATTCACATGGTTGATTTAATAATGTGGGCATAGAGGTAATGACTATACGATTAAGATTATGGGAAGGAGTAACGATAAGGACGAGGGGTTAAGTATCAAGGAAAATTTTATCAGAAGAGTGACTCACTTATATCTCTTGAAAGGATATTCCGGAGGGAACAATATACGATGGCAAACCTACCCAAGGAAAGATGACTTCACAACAAGAAAAACTGAACTTAAACTTCAAGCATAGATGAACATAGTAAGTTGCAGTCAATTACGGTAGTATCTAAATTATGACCACCTTCTTTGGAAATTCAATGTTAATCAGTGTCAAAAGGAGAACGGTATTAAGTTAAGCAAGGAGAGACACGACATGATAGAAGAATAATTGATTCGTCATAAGATCATCATAACCAGTATACTCATACAGGACTAGTTTAACATTCGAGGACGAATGTTCTAAAGGGGGGAAGGATGTTACATCCCGTATTTTTGTGCGTTGGAAAGCATGCGAGTTAAATGACATTAGTAATGGAAGCGAGGTTATCCCTCAAGCTCATAGGTGGTTAGAGTGATGATACAGATGTATTGAAAGGATTAGAAGTCAAGTGAATTGGATAAAATAATTTTCATTAAGGTTCAACGTTTATTTGAGGGAAATACGGTCCAAGCTATAATACCCCGTATTTTTGGATTAGGAAATTGAACCGCCAAACATGAGCAAATTTATTTGAGTTCGGAGGATTTTGTCATATTCAACCATGAAAATCAAGAACTCAGTGTATACAAGGAATGAAATCCCGAAATGATTTAAGATGAAAAAGTGTGATGGCGATAATTGGAAATAATATTTTGTGTGTACAAAAAGGGGCTATGGACTAGTGCCATGTCACATAATCGTGATAATGAGTATATGAAAGGTGTCAAAAATAATCTACTACTTGAATTAATTATGTGTGTAATTGGCTATATATGGAATATAGCGGAGGAAGGAATTTATTAATTGGCAATGGATCAAGTGTTAATGTAGCAGTTCCACGTGGGCTATTTTGCATGCATAAAGTAGTGACTATGCTCTTATATATACAGATGGTGGATCTTATGTAATAAGAAATTTTATGAAATGATTGCATGTGAACCCCACTGTCCACTAACAACATATAACCTTCTTTTTCTTATTAACGTATGGCTTCAGTTGGTACAATGTAGAAAAGGAGTGAAAATTAATAGACTATTAATGGGACAACCTTTCCACGTGGATGCATAATGGAATAGGAGAAATGACTCACCCATTATTGTTGAATGATCTGGTGCATCCTAGTAATAGGTATTCAATTCATACGGTTAGGATTAAAATAAAAAAATGGACTTTCTAGCCCATTAAGTAGATACAACAGTTTAGGTATAATTTTGCATTTTGATCTTCTTCAACTAAAACGTGAATAGTAACTTGAGAGCTTTAGCTATATTAGGAAATTCCACATGAACTTGGAAGCAACGTGTGGAGGTGAAACGATTCCGTTGTGCTGAAGCAAAGCGTGAAGAACATCATACGGGTTTTGTTCTCCTCTTTGATCGCCTTGTTTTGTTTTGTCGTGTTATTAAATTCGGGCCTTCTTTGAAGGGAAGTAAAGTGGAAGAAGATTATTTCTTGGCATATAAGATAAGATTTGTCCTCTCCTAAGTTTATTTAAATTCGTCCAGGTCATAGTTAAACTGTGAGACGGGAACTACGAAATTAATTGCGGGAAATCGGATAAATGGTTATTGTTATCATACGGACTGTTTCGTGGTTATTATAAATTATTTAGTGAGCTGGAATATCGTGAAATGTACTGTAGTTATTGTTATCCTGCTTGTTGTTATACAATGTATATACGAAAATAAAGAAGTGTATACAAGTATCGATATAGGAATTGATGGAATAAACGCGAACTTACGAATAGAATTGCCAATTGATATAGTTGGAGTTGTGGGCTGTTTTTCTTGTTGTAAATATATGATATAAAGCCGAGATTTGTGGTAAATGATGTCCTTATCATATTGAGAATATTTTTAAGGTTAAGAAGAAAACATACGAAAAGGTGCCATGGAGTATGCGGATTGTAATTCGAGCTTGTCGCTCGTTATAGAGTATTACGAAATTGTTATGGACATGCATGTTGTGTTTTTGGGATTTATTTGTTGTTGGGCTGATATACCAAATTGGGAGATGCTAATGATATAGAGGAGATGCTACCCGTTTCGTCTTAGAATTAAGTCATCAATTAATATATATGATATGCGAAAGCCTTCTTAAGTCACGTGCGTATTCTTACGATTATAGGTTTATCATATTAATTGTGGAAGTTCTTGGCTGGACTGAGCTCTTGAACGACGTAAGGTATGTAAATTTAACCCTTCTTTCTTTTGGCATGATCTTTATGAAACAAACAAATGACGTATATGTATGATTTCAAAGAGGTTCCTATTCTTAGAGCCACTTGGATGGCTAATGTTCTTGACTCCCAGAAGCTATTTCATTATGTCTTGATACGTGTATGTGATTCCAAAAGTTCTATTTTGATATAATCCATAGTGATATTCGAAAGGTACTTGATATGACTATTGCCTTGATTTTCAAATGATAACTAGTTTTGATTATTCTATCGAGTCTCAGATGTGTTTTAACTTGCATATGGTTTCTCACTACTCTGCTCGTGCATGCCTCAATATATCTTTCACTGAGTCCCGGGCCAAGACATGTTTTCGTGCACAGATCCACTGCATTATTCACCGAGTCCCTCACTCGAGGGCCGGGACACATTATATATATGTATATGATGATATGATGACATGATGATATGATGATATGGGGATGGCGGCCAGGATGGCACATGATGATCTTATTCACCGAGTCCCTCACTAGAGGGCCGGGACACGTTATATAAATATACATGATGATGATATGATTTTATTTACCGAGTTTATCAGCTGTGTCCATATGGTTATTGCGGATGTTCTGTCGTGGTAGCAGCGTTGCCGGCTTGCATATGTTATCGTTTCGTAGTGGCAGCCTTGTCGGCTTGCGTAATATACTGATATGTAGTGGCTTGCGTAATATACTGATATACAGTGGCAGCCTCGTCGGCTTGCGGATGTTATTTCGATATGATTGATTGAGGACCTATAGTATCAGTCCGGTTATGTTGACAGGTGCATGTGGGTGTCCAGCTCGGGCACTAGTCATGGCTCACGGGGCTGGGTCGTGACATTAATTGCTAGTTTAATATCTGCTTATGTGTGTGTTGGTTGTCATTCTTATTTAGTTATGTTCGTTAATAGTTTTAAGCATGTTTAATTGTGTTAGCTTCTTAGCATTGGCTCTGGTTCAGCCTTATTGATTTAGCATTTATCATGTCATTAGCCCAACTTTGTTATACTGTAGTTTGACTTAATCCATGTTTAAGTATTATTGCCCTGTTAGGCTTAGTTCATGCTCTTAGATAGTTCATGTGTTCTAATCACAAGATCATTTCTAATATTTTAGAGCATCAGTTGATTGGTATATGACTAGTTACATCAAATGTTTGTTTAAATGGCTAATGATACATCATGGTAGAAGCAACTGTATACTTTTTGATTTTAAAATACTTAAGTTGGTTATGGGGTAGTCTGTTAAGTATGCTTTAGGTTCGGATCCTGAGATTGTTGACGCGAGAACCTAATGTTTGCGCATAAAATCGAATTAATCTCAAGCTAGTCATCTATGTTGAATGATTTATAGGTTTTGAACTTGTTAAGTGCTTCTGTTTGTAGAATAGGAGTTCATATGTAATGACATGGTTTTATTTGAAGTCTATGTTGAGTCTATAATAATTCTGGCGTTCTTGATAAGCCTGTTATATGTTCCCTTGAATCAGTCATATGAGAGTAGCCATTTATCTCTACGTGTTTTTCGAATCTATGTCAAACTGAATGCTAAATTTTATTTTGTTGTTCTAAATGAACACTGAACGGGACCATAAGTCTTTTGTTTTTGACGGCATGGTTGGTATATTTAATCCCTCTTTGATTTAAACTATTACCCAAACTAATGTTGATATGTAAAGCATGCTTACACTAGTTTAAAGCCGAATCCAGGCCCTTTGCATACTCCTTAACGGCTCTGTTTCAAATTTGTGAAAATCTATCTTATGTGTTTTGGTGTTTGATTAGTCATATGAGTCTCAGAACGTGTTTTTACACTAGTGAGCATATTGATAAAGGCCTGCTTGCATAATTTGCCCACGTGGGTTTACGTCCATGTTTCGAAATAACTCTGCAACATTTGCTTAATTGGGTCTAGATATATCTTGAGACTTATTGGGTATATACTGCTCCTTTGCTGGACCTGTTCCTTTGCTGGACCTGTTGTGACTTTATTTTTGTCCAAAACATGAAACATGCATAAATCTGATTTCGTGTATGGATAGCCCAATTAAATTTATTTTTTCTTATTGTTATGTGATGGTATTTGAAGTTTCTTTCTTTGAGTTGTGAATTTTGCATTATTAATTATCTTGATCCCACATTAATCCTTTTCCTTTCGTTTTTTTATGCATGATCATCGCATGCGAGTCCAAGGGACTCGTCTCCCGCCGCATTCGGTGTTGGGCTAAAGCCCAACAAAACATCGCTCTCGAGTCAGCCCACCCGTAGCAAAAAATAAAATAAAAACTTCTGGGCCGAGGCCCATAACAGCAGCAAAAGACAGCAGCGTCCCAAAATGGGCTAAACCCATTTGAACTTCTTTATATTTCCGCCATTTTATTATCTTTGTGTATTTGATTGTTTGACTAACACTTCATTTTATTTTTGTCTCTTAGCTTAGATGAACTATAGGAGAATTAGTGGGGTTAGTGTAGTGGGTAGTTGACATAAGGAAAAACCCGCAATTAATTCCATAGGTTTCATTCTTGATTTTATTTTACGTTAAAATTATTTATAATACCTATAATATTTATCTTTCTTAGAATAATTGATTTTTCAAAATAGCATGATTACATATTTTGAGTCAAAGGAATTATGTTTTATTTTACTATCTTAAAATTTCAAAACGTCCCTAATATGTCAATATTAATCCAAGTATATTTTATAAGTATTTTAGATTGATCCGATCATACATGTATTTAGCCAAATATAGTTAAATAAAGTTAATAAGGAAAAAGAAAGAAAACTCATGCCCTTTTCATCATATTTAAAAAATAAGTCTAAGCTTTTCTACATCGCAATGTTCATATAATATAGTTTTTGTCTAAAGTTCACGTTTGCTAAATCTCCTCTTCAAAAGCTATTATTAGGCAAATTATTGTATTTTCTACAAGTATTATTTTAAATAGCATTATTATATTCTTTCGTTAAAGCGTTAGCAATACTTATAAGTTTTGAAGTCTCCTTTTTATGCAAATTATTCTACAAGTCTTAGTTTAAATAGCATTTTTAAGCCTTAGCAATATTTATAAGACTCATTTTAACTAGCATTATTATACTTTCCTTTAAAACCTTAGCAACATTTACAAGCTATTTTCTTAAAATAAAATGCTACATTTGCATCTTTAACCTTAATTAATTAACCTAAGTTTGGACAGTAACCATAATTAATGGATTTTAAAGGATGCCTAATCCCTTCCCTTTAGGATAATTTATAGCTCTTACCTAGAATCACACTACTTGAGCAGACCATTAACAGAGGTTTAGTTTAACTTTACATTAGTTAATATTTAGGTGTCCTAATTCACCAATAAATTAATTAGGTGGCGACTCCTTGAAATAAAACTAATAGGAATCCCCAATACATTGTACCTTAATTTAACACCTTGAGCTTAAGATATTCTACCCTCGCACTGTAACTTCGACACCGAATTCGCGTCAAGATAGCTTCAAAAAAGTCCGACAGAGGCTACGATGTCAAATGCTATCCTTCTTCGATCAAGGAAACGGACCTCCCACGAGTCTGAACTGATTGTGGTTGGACAACCCAGCTTTCCGAGATCGTTGTTCTGGGTCCGAATGATGACATTACCACCTTTAAGGACGGATACTCAAACATATACACTTATCCCTTCACATTCAAACTTGACCCCCTGATCGATCAAGTCATCCTCGACATGTGTAGAACGTACAACTTATGCCTCGAACAAATTGGTCTATTCATCTAGCGGGTTGTAACTTGTTTTCGCTTTTTGGCAAACAATGTCAATGCAGACTTTACTTTACACCATTTGATCAAGCTATACAGTCCGCGGGTCTTTTGTGGTGGTGTTGTAAAGCTCATGAAACGAGGGAAACACCCTACCCTTTCTAGCGTTGATGAGAATAAAGACCAAGGTTGGGTGTAACGTTTAGTCAGGGTTAAAATCGCTGAGTTAATCCCAGCGGGATCCATGCCATTCCTCGAGCGGTGGAACATGAGACGTAAGCATCATAGAACTTTTATTTTCTCCACATGCTTTCAATTATTCATCTAACTCTTTCTTATACTTCAGCCGTTGCATGGATCCCAGATGAAATAGAAAACTTCCCCTATTAGGTAGAGGGCATTATATGCCAATACCCATACTAACTATGCACATGGAAAGAGCTGTACGATGAGAAGTGGATAGAAAAGAATCATGGTAAGTAGATCTTTTTCCTGTTTTGCTTCGTGTTTTTTCCTTCGCTCATCCCTTTATCTTTCTCAGGCTTACCAAAGGGTTCATCAATCCCAAGGCCCGAACCAACAAATGACCCTTCTGCACCAAGTTTAGCGTTTGATCCATCAGACTCAGCGCAACTCATTGTTGAGGTGAAGAAGAGAAAGAACGCCAAATCCTCCAGGCCCTTGAAGTCACCTTCGGTGGGTCAAAAAAGAAAGAAAAGTTTCAAGGCTGCTGGCAGCCCTTCACGAGTTCGGGGTTTAAGAGACTTCCCGGATGATGATATTCTAATAGCAGAAGTCAACACCGGTGCAGCATTAATACTGTCGCCAAGGCGGATCCCGCTCCGGTTGATGGTCCGAAGGAGAATATCATGTTTGGTTTTACTGAACCCATTGCTGATGACACGGCTAAAAATCTTTCGTCCCCATCGTTGAACCTCTCTAACACCCTGCTCCGTTAAAGGTCTCCTACGTGAAATGGATACTATCATCGGTGAGTATGGCATGTGTTAGGAAAAAAAGCCTACGGCCAAGAGGGCTAAGCAAACCGTGTCAACTCCTTCTTCACCTCCTGCCCATAAATTCAGACAGGAAGATTTTGATAATATGTTCCCCGATGAGGGGGTTGCTACCACATCCGCTGTGATGGCGGATACCTCCGCTTTTGGCCACCTCGCTATTCCTCAAAAGTCGAGGAAGTCTACGCCCCTTAAGAAATTCGAATCTGGTTCGCAATCAAAGCTTGTGGGCACCATCCCAGCTCTGAGCGTTGATATGAATAGGATGAGGTCAACCACTATTACTATCCCCGAGGATACCATTTTCTTATCCGGCCTGTCGGGATCGCCAGCTATCTTCGACCTCTCGTGTTGGAATCCGATAGGGAGAAGATGGGGCGAGTCTCCTGGCAATGTCCCTTCAATGAGAGTATGCACGCTGCCAACCGGGTAAACATTCCATTCTTTCAAAATTTTTATTTGCTTCGAGTAATTCTCATGGTCTGCTAATTTTTAACTTCTTTTTCCTTTTGTAGTCTATCGTACTTAAGAACGAAGGTCTCACTCGTGTTATGCGGGAGATGGACGATCTGCAGGGCCAATTAGACACCTAAAGCCGAGAAATCGAGAAGTTCGAACTTCTCTTTTATCAAAAAGAAGATCAGCTGTGGCAAATTGGTGATCCTTCGGTCCTCAGAGTTGATCTTGATGAGGCTAAAAAAGAAACCCTCCGATTCAAGAATGACCTTGAGCATATGACCGAGAAAAATGAGGTCCTTGAGACAGACAATGAGAAGCTCATCCAGGATGCCTCCGCCTATGCCAAGCAGTTCGAGGAACAAAAGGCAACCATCACCTAACTGAGGCAAGAAATAGACTCCCTCAAGGTCGAGGCTGTCAACATTGAGGATAGGTTTACACTGATTGAAGCTGAGAGGGCCTCCGAGAAAGAGATCTTAAGGATGGCCCAGGAAAAGGCAGAAAATCGAGCCAAAGCCAATGAAGGGATCATGGGTTAGCTTGAAATTTCTACCCATGCCCTTGACACCCTGAGTCAAAGAAATGCCGAACTGACGGTCCAACTGCAGCAAGCTTTAGCTGAACGAAACCAGGCCCGTGCTGACGTTGATGCGGCCAGGGCTCGGTTTGTGCTAAAGGCCAAGCACATGAGATGGAATTCTCAGAGGCTTACTTTGGAAGAATCTCGGGGTGGCATTGAGGATATTTCCACCAAGATCGAGCAAGCGAGGGTAGTCTAGGATAAAGAACAGAAAGCACTCCTCGGATATAGCTAGGAAGATGATCCCGAAGGCTCTGGCTCTGATGGATCAGATTCTTTTTTGGAGGATTAGATAGGACTTTAGAAAGCCTTTGTATTTTTTTTTCTTTTGATTTTTTTGTAAGTTTGTCAAGGTCAATCTTCGGCCTTTCATTTATATGCAATGAAAGCTTCGGTTGGACTTTGTTCCGTCGGTGTTTGCTTTTCGAGCATTTTTCTGTTTTCAATACTTAACCAAATAAGATTTAAGTTAAATGAATGAATTTTAAATAGGATAACATTACTAACATTACCCTTTTCGAATACAAACTAGGCTCGACCTTGAGTAAATCTTTAAAACAGTTTTCGCCTTAACGAAATTTAAAACCAACTTAACTATAAGAACTTGAAAGTTTTAGGTTCGCTTTATACCGTGCCTTTTTTTTTTGCCGGTGATTGTCTTTTGAAGACATATGTAAGGGCCTTACTTTTATGCTTGTGAATTAAGACGTCTCCAAATCACTTCGGGCATATGGGTTGAAGTTTTAATTACTTTTAATCTTTTTAGACTATTTAAAGTCTTTACAAATTAGGCTCAGTTCACTATGACTTTAATGCCTTCGTTTTGTTCCGTCTATTTTGTGACGATAGTCCCTAGTCAAGGGTAGCCCGTGAGCTTCAAAGATTAATTGCTTAGGAATGTTAAGTGAACATTCATGCAAGAGTATAATTAACATGAATTTTAACCGAAGTATTCTTCTTATTTCAAATATTTGTCTCGTACAAACAATTGAGACAAGACTCCTTTGATCTTTACTGCCTTTGCCGTAGCAAATAAACTAGCCGAGTATGACTCATTCGATCGTTTGGCCCTTACAACAGATCCTAGTGCAGAAAGTGCAAAAAATATTTGGCTTCTTTGAGCTACCTCGAACTTGCCAAGGGCATGTTGGTCCCCTAGTGTTTGTGTTCGAAGCATGAGAAGTCAAACACTATAAAAGTTAATGCTGGGAAATCCCCAGTCCCCAGCTCTCAGCTGGTCTTCAATAGGAAAGTAACACGTTGTAAATTGTTGCCTTATTAAAAAAACTTACCGGAAAACCCACTTGGGGACAAAACCGAGCTAAAGGAAAAAGAGTGCAACACGTGTTTTTCAGTCCTAATTCTAACCTCTTGAATTTTGTTTCGGTCTGTACCTGCAAGGGTCAAATGACTAAAACAACTTTAAAAAATTCACAAAGGGTTAGCGATCCATACCTTAGCAATAATATTTTTTCAAGTGTGCCACGTTCCAATTTTTTTGCAACTGTTGGCCATCTTTAGATTCCAGTTGATACGAGCCTTTACCAGTTATTCTAGTTACTCTGTACGGTCCTTCTCAATTTGGACCCAACTTCCCATCGTTGAGATTTTTGGTATAAAGGGTAACTTTCCGTAGAACTAAGTCCCCAACTTGAAAGTGCCGAAGGTTTGTTCTTCGATTGTAATATCTTCCCATCCGTTGTTTCTAGGCTGCTAAACGGACCAACGCAGTCTCGCAAAGTTCATCCGTTAAATCAAGCTTTACAGACATAGCCTCATCATTGGAATCATCCGTTGCGTACTGGAATCATAAGCTCAGCTCCACGACTTCCACAGGAATTAAGGCCTTCGCACCATAAACTAGAGAAAACAGTGTTTCACCAGTGCTCGACTTTGAGGTCATTCTATACACCCAAAGTACTTCCGACAAAACTTTCTAACACTTGCGCTTTGATTCTTTGAACCGCTTCCTTAGATTTTGAATAATGGTCATATTTGTTGACTCGTCTTGCCCATTTTCACTTGGATGATACAGGGTCGACAAGATCTTCTTAATTTTCAAGCCTTTAAGGAAATTATTAACCTTATTGTCAATGAACTGTCAACCGTTATCGCACGTTATCTCGGTGGGAATATCGTACCGACAGATAGTGTGATCCCAAATGAAGTAAATGACCTCATTTTCTCTGACTTTCTCAAAGGCCTGCTTTTCAACCCGTTTAGAAAAATAGTCAGTCACAAATAACATGAACCGTACCTTACTAGGAGCCCAAGGAAAAGGTCCGACTATATCCATTCCTAATTTCATGAATGGCCATGGAGATAGGACCGGATGCATCAATTCGCCCGGTTGGTGTATCATCAGTGCATACCTCTGACACTCGTCACACGTTCAGATGAAATTCTTTGTATCTTCTTCCATCTGGTTCCAGTAAGAACCGATCCTGATCAACTTCCGAACCAATGACTCTGCTCCTGAATGATTTCCACAAGTCCACTCGTGGACTTTGCACATCACAATTTGTTTCTCCAGGCCCAAGTATCTAGCCAAAGGGCCGTAGAAAGATCGACGATATAATTGGCCATCGATCAAGCAAAATCTCATCGCTTTGGTCCGAAGAGCTCTGGAATCCTTAGGGTCCATTAGCGACTTACCATCTTGAAGATAGTTTATATACTTATTGCGCCAATCCCAAGTCAAACTTGTTATGTTTACCTCGGCCTGGCTGTTTTCTACTGCAGAGTTCATAAGTTGAACGACTGTACTGGAGTTAAATTTCTCCGCTCATATTGATAAACACAAATTGGCTAATGCATCTGCCTTGTTATTGTATCCTCTCGGTACATGCTGCATGGTCCATTCCTTGAATCGATATAAAATCACTTGGATTTTCATCATTTACTTCAAAAACCCTGTTAACTTGGTTCATGACTAGAAGCGAGTCACATTTTGCTTCGATGACTTCAGCTCCTAAACTTCTGGCCAGCTCTAAACCTGCAATCATAGCCTCATACTTGGCTTCATTGTTAGTCAATTTTAAAGTCCTTATTGATTACTGAATAATATCGACTGCAGGAGCCTTAAGTACGATTCCCAGTCCGGACCCTTTCACATTCGATGCTCTATCCATGTACAAGGTCCAGAACCCCGAAGTTTTTCCCGAGGCTAACAAAAGTTCTTTTTCCACCTCGGGAACCATTGAGGGTGTAAAGTCTTCTAAAATTTGAGACCTCATAGCCGTTCTGGGTTTATAATCAATGTCATAACCACTAATTTCTACTGCCCATTTGGCTAACCTACTAGATAATTCCGGCTTATGCATGACATTTTTTAACGGGTATGAGGTTACTACACATATAGGATGACATTGGAAATAAGGGTTTCAACTTTCTAGATGCACTTAACTAAACTAGAGCCAATTTTTACAAATGAGGATATCACATTTATGCACTCCCCAAAGTTTTGCTTACATAATAAATTGGAAATTGCGTACCTTCTTCTTCTCGAACCAAAATGCCACTTACCGCAACCTCGGATACTGCCAGGTACAAAAATAACTATTCGTCCGCCTTCGGTGTATGCAGAAAAAGTGGGCTCGACAGGTATTGCTTCAACTCTTCTAAAGCTTGTTAACACTCCGGTGTCCACACTAAGTCATTCTTCTTTTTCAGCAATGAAAAGAACTGATGACTTTTATCCGAAGATCGAGAGAAAAACCTACTCAAACCTGCAATCCTCCCGGTTAACCTTTGCACCGCTTTCACGCTATCAACCACTTCGATGTCTTCGATGTCTTTAATTTTTTCCGGGTTGATCTATATTGCTCGATTTGACACCATGAAGCCCAAGAACTTTCCCGAGCCTACTCTGAAGGCACACTTTTTCGGATTCAACTTCATGTTTTATTTGCGAAGTATGTCGAAGGTTTCCTACAAATGTTTTAGATGGTCCTCTGTTTCCAGGGACTTAACTAGCATATCATCAATATAAACTTCCATTG
This sequence comes from Lycium barbarum, assembly GCF_019175385.1. Taxonomy (NCBI): domain Eukaryota; kingdom Viridiplantae; phylum Streptophyta; class Magnoliopsida; order Solanales; family Solanaceae; genus Lycium; species Lycium barbarum. The sequence continues at coordinate 65,112,931 of NC_083344.1, read as the reverse complement.
TTTTCCCTATTTGCTCTTCGAACATTCGATTAGCTAGGCGTTGATAAGTTGTTCCAGCATTTTTTAGTCCGAATGGCATTACATTATACAAAAACGTCCCATATCTAGTTACAAAATAAGTTCTCTCTTGGTCCTCCGGATCCATCCAAATCTGGTTGTACCCGGAGTAAGCGTCAAGAAAACTTAGCATTTCATGCCCTGCCGTCGCATCAATCATAATCAATGTGGGGCAAATGAAACGAATCCTTCAGGAATGCTTTATTTAAATCCTTATAATCTATGCACATTCTAAATTTATTGCCTTTCTTAGGCACAACTACTACGTTAGCTAACCAGTCTGGGTATTTGACTTCCCGGATGGAACCTATTTTTAAAAGCTTTGTTACCTCTTCTTTGATGAACTTATGCTTAACTTCGGCCATTGGTCTCCTTTTTTGCTTCACCAGGGGGAAATTAGCTTGTGAGCCGTCAGCTCCGGCGAAATGCCTGTCATGTCTAAATGGGACCATGCAAAATAATCAGCGTTAGCTTGAAGAAATTCAATTAATTTACGCTTGAGCTCCGGGGTTCACCCTGTGCCAGGTATACCTTTCTATCCGACAGATGCACGAACAAAATAATTTGTTCTAATTCTTCCACAGTTGATTTGGTTGCGTCTAAATCATCCGGCAGCGTGAACGACCTAGGAACAACGAAATCTTCTTCCTCAAAGTTTATCTTTTCTTCATCTTTCTTCAGACTGACTGGGCCTGAGTCCTGTGATTGCTTTTTAACATCCTTGCCTTTGACTGACTCCTTTACAACCTTTAATACTAGTTCCTTCGGTACTGTGATCCCTCCGGCATGTAATCCCTGGTTCTTTTTTCTCGAGTGATCGAGACCTTTGTCCTCTTCATCATTAGACCCCGGGGAATTTTTGCCCCACCGATAATCATATTGATCACGTGTTGAGGCTCCACACATGCTTAGTTTCTTCCCTATTTTTGTAATTTCCTTTCGCACGGTCACTTAAAAATTCACGCAAGTGGTCGTTTTTCGATAGTCGGGCTACTTCATCCCTCAGTTGTCGACAATCCTCAGTCCGATGCCTATGAGTACCATGATAATCGCGTACTACATTCGGATCCCTTTGAGGAGGTCCTTAATATGGCCAATAGCTGAAACGAGACCTACAACATCGACGTTGAGATTGTACTCGGATAACATCGGGCTCTCACCACTGCCAGATGACCCACCGGTATCATTTCTAAATTGTAACCCTCGATTACCCGAACTGTGATCATTTCGCCTATCATTCCTGACCAAGTGATGATTGCGACCACTTCTTCCTCTATCCATCCTAAAGTTGGACCTTTTCGATTGAACATATGGATGGTACCTATCCTTCGATGACTTCGACTCTATTTCGACCACCCTTTTTGGTCTATCTGCATTTTTGCTTCGGCTTGCCGAACCTAGTGAAAGTTCAAGCTGATCATCCTCCACTTGAATTTTGTACTCATATCTATTGTGGAAATCGGCCCATGTTACTGCTTCATATTCTAGCAAGTTCTCCTTCAATTTGAATGAGGCGGCAGAGCTCCGAGGATTGAGCCCCTTGGTGAAAGCTTGGGCTGCCCATTCATCCGGAACCGGGAGCAAAAACATCAGTTCCTTTTGGAATCTTGATACAAACTCTCGGTGTAACTCATTGTCCTTTTGGGTGATTCTGAATATATCATCCTTCCTTGCTTGGACCTTCCGAGCTCCCGCATTTATAAAAGTATCTGCAAGCATTTTAAACGAGTTAACAGAATGTTCAGGAAACCTAGAATAACATGTCATCGCCTCCTTGGACAATGTCTCGCGAAACTTCTTTAGCAGCATCGACTCAATTTCATCCTCTTCGAGATCATTTCCTTTTATGGCACATGTATAGGAAATCATGTGGTCCTGTGGATCCGTCGTTCTATCGTATATAGGAATGTCCGACATATCAAACATCTTCGGAATCAACTTCGGGGCCGCGCTCAAAGGGAAAGGCCTTTGAATGTACCATTTGGAATCTGATCCTTTTAAGATCGAAGGAGCCCCGGGGATTTGGTCCACTCGAAAATTATAGGTTTCCACCTTTTTCTCATTGATGTCCATCCGTTTGGTCAATACTTCGAGCATTTTCAAGACCTCGGATGACACATTGGATCCCGATCCATTGCTATTGTCAGCGACTCAATCTTCCCCGCGGACCGGTTCACCGATTTGGTTTGGTTCCGCTGCACTTGCACCGCTACTCTTCTTTTGAAGTTGAGCTATAGCCGCCTGCTATTCCTGCAACATATTATATATTAAGTGTAAGTTAATTTCTTCTCCCGCATCATCCAATGTATTTCGTATAGATGGCCGAGGTGAAATCATGGGGTTATTGTTGTTGAACGGATCAATGGGCTGAGTGCCGCCAACATTCTGGTTGACAACGTCATTTGAATTGATAGCATTTGGATCGACAGGGAGAATGTTATTTGGATCAACATGGGGTAAATTATTTCCTGGTACTCTGTTGTTGTTGGTCTCGTCATGGTGGCTTGGTTCACCGTTATTGTTCAAGTGAATTGATTGGCTATTGTTTGACATCTTGAAGTTAACAAAACTTCAAGAGAACAAGTGAAAGTAGGGTTGTAAAGAAATCACCACTATTATCCTTAGCCCCATGATGGACGGTAAACTGTTTACCCCTAAAAAAGTAACAACTGAATTTGTACGCGGTGTAAAGGATACGTGGTTTAATCAGTCGTTAACGTAAAGAAATATGAAATAACAATCAGTTGTATGTAATGAACAAAGATAGAAATAGCCTGAATCGTTTATTGCTTGTAACTGAAAACTGGTCTGGTGCAGAGCGTTAAAGCTGTATGCCCGAGCCAAATCGCTAAAGATCTTGAACTTTATGAAATTTTATAGAATAAGTGCATGAGGTTAGAATCAGATCCCTTCTAATGAGACTGTTTACCTCCTTTTATAGTGCAAGAGTTAGAGTCCTAGTGCTCCTTAAAATCTGATAATTTGAGACTAATTACTACTATTAACGACGCCTTAACAACTGGTAGCGTAATGGGCGGCGTGAAATCCGATACGTAACGGATTTCTCGCATTTGTGCTAACTGGTGTCTCTCCGGCTTACTGGATTAACGACCCCTCGGACTTCGTTTCATCTGAATCACCGAACTCAAACCAATGCCACATCATGAAGTCAACGTTCCTATTTTACTCGGACCTCTCGTCGGAAGGTTGCAACATTTTACACCAGTTTTTACCGTATACAAAAATGATTTAGTATTTTTTTTCCTATTTCACTCTTATTGTTAATGTATTAATTATTGGGTTGGAAACTTCAAGGAATTATTAGCGGCTGCACAACTTTTAAAATATGTTTGATTGGTTTCAATCATTAGATGACTTAGTACGTAATAATTAGGGGTGATATAGTAAAATTGTCATTTTATTTATGAATCCTTATTAGGTGTGCCAGGTGATGCCATTACTACCGATGATTTGACTACAATTTATGTTGTTTTGCTTCATGCTCCGGATGTTTATTCATGGGCATACAAGGATGTTTGATTTGATATTAATTAAGTGTATGACATGTAAGCTTCTTATATTGTATTATTGGACAATATTCATTACTTGAGCTAAATTTTTAGGATTAAATTAGATCTAATGTCCATCTTCTTAATATAATTAAGGAAATCATTTGTGCATTGTTTACTGTTTTATGTCGGTGACATTCTCGACACAAATTTGTGATGTAACTACAGTTAAAAGTTCAGCCTCTAAAGTCCAAACCTTGGTTGCCATTCCTGCTCCCATCCCAAAAGAATAAGAAATGGCATTTTTTAAGTGCTAGCAGACAAAAGAATTAGTCAGATTCTATTGGAATACATACATGTTAAAGGGTGCATTTTATGTTTTAACAATACGATTATGGCATTAAGTAGAACCGACCGGTGATGCTTTTAAAGAAGTGGACACGACTGTTAAGCATCTTTGTGAGGCAAGCAAAATTTCCTAACTTACTACGTACTTTGATTTATTTTTTTATATAAAGTCACTTGATGTAAACAAGATGATGAGTTATGAGTTTTGATGATTAACGTATGAATCAGGGATCAAGTTCCCTAGGTACTGTACGACTGTGATAGCTGTAAAGCTGCGCCACTGTTCCGACTTACAGAGCCACAACAGGACAAACGAACCATGCAATGTTTGTATTTATGTCACATGCTTCTCACATGCTCCTCACTCGGCCCCCTATATAAACAACATGTTGGCATTTGTTTGACCTAGCAACTCAAAACATATTATTCTCATTGTTGAAAAGAGTAGCCGCCACTGCCTTCTCAGAGCTCTCAAGATCAAGACTAAATAACTTCAAGAACCAGATCCAAATACTGAAGATGTCTAAAGTCCTAGGTTATTTTAGTCTTTATCTTTTGGTCTAAATATTGTAAACCTACACTCCTTTTAAAAAGGGTTTTGTAGGTGTTTGATTTATTAAGCTTTTTGTATTGACACGTAACTATAGTTAGTTATGGTGAGTTGAAGTTCAGCTAGAGGTAGTTGAATTAGTTTGGTTCTTGGTTAGAGTTAGTCAAGTAAGTGCTTGCAATAGAGGTATTGTAAAGGGAGGGATTAGTAGGCTAATACCTTGGTTGCAAAAGGCTTGTAATCTAAAAGACGTTGCTCAGTTAGTGAAGTTGGAAATCCTATCAGGGTAGGTCGTGGTTTTTAATTCCTTGAGCAAGGATTTTTCCACGTAAACATCGTATCTTGTTTATTTTTTGTTTTAACTTGAGGGAACAGACAAATAAGATACCTGGTCCCTTATTTGTTTTGGTGGACGCTTAGTTTCTATCACAAGCAAACAGAGAAAAGAGTGGCCTTTCACTTACTGCTAATGATGTCTTATAGGCACGGCTGAGACTAGACCAACATTGAAATTTCCCTTTTCTAGAACTACTCTATGTTTACGGTTGAGTTTGGGTCGGTTTTTTCCTAAAAACGAAATCAAACCAACTAAGTCGATTGTTCAAATATTGAAATCAAACCAAATCAATTAAGTCGATTTTTCATCGATTCGGTTTTTGACGGTTGTTTCAATTTATTCGGTTTCTCTTCGCTTTTTAATAATATGTGATATACAATGCCAAAAGTTGACAATGTTTTAAATATGTTGATCATAATTGAATTAAACGGTGACAATTAATTTAAGGACTTTAGATAAATTACTTTTAACATGAATGGATTCTTCAACTTAAGAATACTCGAGTATCATTAGCTGGTTTGATGAATACTCGGTTATTTCTATTAATTCGGTTTCAGATTTACATAACTCAATCCACCTAAAAGCTATTTGTTGAAGGCGGTGAGAAAAATAAAAAATTTATAGTTTATGCGTTGCTGTAATGACTTCAAGTTAATATACAATAATAATTAGGTCTACAATTAAATATTTTAAATATTCAGCTACTTTCTTAATACATATAGAAGATTTGAATAAATATTATTGAGTTTACATGAACATGTACGTCATAAGCTGCATCCGCCACTAATTTAGCTATTGTGGAGTTAAAGAAAAGTGATTTTGAAGGCATAGGAAGGTTGATGCCAAATTTAAGAGGACTACGAGGCAAATAACACAAGGGTAGATAAGCATGTTGGAGGCAGAAGGACGGGTCAATGAGTTTGAAATCTTAGTCTTGGTGCTCAGTTTTATACTATAGTCATTGAATTATTGAAGGGGCCATGAGCAAGAATATGTGTCATTATTGGTTCATTGAATGAAAGATTATGTATTTCTTTTTTTCAGGTGAGTGAGACTAGTCTGTACAGCTAGCTAGGTCCATGTGAATTGGTTTTTGAGCAAGAAGACGAATTAATTCGAGAAAAGAAGGTCGATGTGGTTTCATGTTATGCACGTGTCTATCGCATGACTTTTTCGGAATAGAAGCTACTCCATCCGTCTCAATTTAAATGTCTTAATTAACTTCTTTTTTAGTATGTCCCAAAAAGAACGTATATTTCTTTATTTAGTAAGTTGACAAATCAAATATCATACATGACAAGTCTAAAAACCAAAAGATTCAAAGGACATTTTAGGATTTAGGATCACTAGATTCAAAAGTTTATTTTTATTCTTTAAACTTTGTGCATAGTGAAACTATATTTAAATTAGGACAAAGTAAGCCTGTCATGTGGGTCGGGCAGGCCCGATAAACCCGGCCCAACACAGACCCCGCAAAAGGGGTAAGGGCTGGGCTAGGTGGGATTTATAGGGGCTGGGCTGAACAAGGTGGACAACCCAATAGCCCGGCCCACCAGTGAGCCCGGGTGATGTCTCACCGGGGAACCGGCTCTGCCCACTTCGAATTAAAAACAAAAAGAAGAAATATTTACTTGGTGCGTCAGTTTTAAAAAATCATGTGTGTAAATGATACCATTTTTACCGTTCTTCAAGAATAGCAAGTTTTATAACATTTTTAACATATTTAAGGAAGTACTACATTTATTACTAATAATAAATATTTTTTAAAACATTGTATCCCAATAAATTAGGAGTCTGTTTTTATGGAGAACTTTAGTTTTCTTTAAAATTGTATTTTAAAGCTAGACAATCTTTCTTCTCAACAAATTTACCTTTAATATATTTTTAGTATATATTAGATTGTGATAGTTTTATATAAAAGTAAATATTCCATTAGCATGTCATATATAATGTGGATACGTAGATTATACCAAATATAATACTCCCTCCTTTTCAATTTAGGAGAACCTATTTCCTTATTAGTCCCTGCAAAAAGAATGGCCCTAATATATATTTGGAAGTAATTTACCTTTGTGCAATTATTTATAGCCACACAAAATATATGTGACTCATTTAACACCACAAGTTTAAAAGTCTGCTCTTCTTTTTTAAACTTTGTGTCCAATCAAATAGACGTATCAACATCTACATAAATAATTTAAAATAAAACTTAAAACTTAAAAAGGATAACATTGCAAATTCAAAACACATAAACTTGAATGACTAAATATTGCAAATCAAAAGTTCAAAACATACAAATTAAACAGCTAGCATCGACAGACAAATTTAAAGAAGAGATAAACTTCAAAGTTCAACTTCATGCCTTTTCACCAAGTGCCTACGCAACAAACCGGTACCCCCTAATACTTGACGCTCCGGACTTATGGAGATATATGTCACCACAAAGTTGACATTTAACATGTTCCTCGTCTACTCGCTCAAAATGCATCCACACGACACTTGAAGTTGATTTTCGAACTCGAGGAGAAGGAGAGGTGGAGGATTATCCATGGAAGTTGAAAGTAAAAATCTACACTAGTTGAATAGCAAATTTAGATAAAGAGAGAATAGTGTGAAAATGAAGAAGAATTGTGTGTGTGTGGGGGGGGGGGGGGGGGGGTGTACTTATAGTTTGGAAATATGACCAAAGCGTAGTTTATTCATAAATTTAGGGATCAAATAAAATTGACAACGACTAGTTTTCTAAATTTACACCAGCTAGTTTTTGAATTGGACAACGTTTTTTTTAGTTTGGCAATTTTCACATTAGATGTAAATGTTAATTTTATTAGTATTTGTAAATGAAAATGTCTATTTTAGTATTAGAATTTTCTTAAAAAACTAAAACATGGCCGGGCCGACTAACTAAAACTCGGCCCGACCCGGTTAGCCCGCGGTGTACCCCTATCCGAGCAGGGGCTGGGTCGAACACCCTTTTCCCTCCCCAGCCCCGCCCAGCCCGAAACCGGTCCCGATATGGCTCATATTTAAATGGCCCGGAACGTCCCGGCCCGACCCACTTGAGAGGCTTAGGATCGAGGGAATACAATAAAGAGGGTAGCTTTCTATTTCATTGTTTTGTAGAATGGGAAACAGAGTCTTAACAGTTTTAGTTGGCTACCAGTTGTATTGCACCTCAAGACTAATAACGTCTATCCAAAAATCGGACTATTCTCCTTTTAAAAATTTCATCTTCTGCTACGTAAACAAAATAACTTTATTGATTATTGCTTCCTCCATTCTAATTCGTGGCACAATTTGACAAGACATAAAATTTAAAAAAGAAAGAAAGACTTTATAAATTTGTAGTTTACAACAAGCCTTAGAAATTTGAGTGGTTGTAAATTATACCATTAAGGATAAAAAGAAAATTTTAAAGTTAAATTATTTGTAAATATAAAAAGGTAATATTCTTTTTGGGATAGACTAAAAAGGAAAGTGTGGCACATAAATTGAGACAGTGAGAGTACCATTTAAAGTTTCATGAAAATGGATTACTATTTAAAAAAGATGAAATAATGCTTAGAGAGACTCTCTTTCTAACAATACTCCATCCGTCTCAATTTCTGTGATATAGTTTGACTATGCACGAATTTTAAGAAGAAAGGAAGACCTTTGAAACTTGTGGTCTAAAACAAGCCATAAATATTTGTATGGCTGTAAATCATTTCATTAAGAGTAAAAGGGGAAGTTTTAAGTTAAATTATTTCTAAATATATAATTATATCTTTCTTTTTGGGATAGACTCAAAAGAAAATTATATCATATAAATTGAGACATAGGGAGTACTAATTAAAAGTTTGAGGGCTAGTAGAGGGAATCCTGGAAGAAGTTCCTATGCATTTTGTGTAAGAAATCTGTAACGATCCGTTCGGTCATTATGCGTGTTTTGACCATTTTACCCCTGTTGACCCAATTCCCGAGGTTATTGGGCGATTCTTACGAGAATTGAAAGTTATTAGGCGAAGTTCCTATGGATTCGTAGCATGTTTTTACTTGCGTTTGCATGTTTTGTGTGTATCCGAAAGGTCTCGGATGGCTGTCGGAGTTTTGGGTTGAGACTTGGTGAAACCAGAAAATTTCTGGTTCTGGTGTTCTCGTCCCAGCAGAGGCTGTTCTCCCCTGCGGATCCACCCCAGTGGGCTTTGTTCTGCAGGAACAGAACCATGACGTGTTTAATGAATTCCGCCCCAGCGAATGGGAATCCGCTGCGGCGGGATCGTGGGAGCGGAAATGATCCACCCCAGCTAGGAGCGCTGAACCAGAATCCCTATTTTGTTCCTAATTTCGAATCATTAGATCCATTCACCAAATACCTAAGTCTAAAGAGCATTGGAGGCGATTTTAAGAGAGCGTTTGCTGGAATCATTTTGAGGTAAGTTCTTAAACCTTAATCTTGCATTTTCCTTTCCTTTACTAGTATTCATGGTAGTAAATGGTTATTGAGGGTGGTGGGTTATGGAACCTAGATCATTAGTCATTAAACCCTCTAATCTAATTGGTTATTGTTGTTCTAAATAGTGATTCTATCATCTACAATTGTGGATTAATAGATTCTAGGATTGAATCTCTCTGGGCTTTTAGAGTCAATTCATGAATTTAGGGTTATTACTAATTTGGGGTTTTTGGTTTAATTGATGAAATTAAAAGACCAATTGTGGTTATAACTCTATGAAATTAAGGATAATCACTAATGATACTATGGGTAGTGTACCTTTAATTTCTGGTTTGCGTAAGTCGATAAGGGTAGTTTGGGTATTTTGAAGTATTTCTCCACCCGTTTCTCTTTCCGATTAGTTGGCTTGTTGTGGTCATTTACTTACTTAGCATTGTTAATATTGGACTTCGATAGTTCTGAAGCATTTTAGAAAGGGAAGGCTCAGGTGGAGTAGTACGTGGCCTGTTCATCATTTGAGATAGGTTACGGCTTACTTTAGTTAGACTTGATTAGTGAAATATATGTATGCGTAGAATTGACGGGAGACAACACGATTAGGTCTCCAGACATGATGTTGGGATGGATATACTCTTAGGTTGGTATGACTTCTGATTATGTGGGCTTGTCACTGTTATTTTACGTATTGTGACATGTGGTGTACTTTTTATTCTGATTTTGGTGATGTGAGGTGATAGATTCACTATGATGATTGAACTCTCTACTGTTTCCATTTTCCATGGTTGTTGTGATTTATGCCAATCTTGTTATGACTTATGTTGCTTTATGATCTCCATAGATTATTCATTGGCTTGGTTTCATGGCAATCTCATTCTTGCATTCATACATTCATGCATGATGGAAATGTTGTGGAAACACCATGATGAAAGAACTATGAAACAATTGATGGAAAAGGGCTTTGGAAACATATGGTAGAAAGTGAAATATGAAAGTCATCTTTAGGCTTTGTGCGGAGTGACTAGTTTTACCGAAGTCACCTCTGGGCTTTGTGGCGGAGTGACTAGTACATAGACACCATGGGTCCCCTAGGTCATGACTGCTGAGATTCCGAGGGTGAGCCATCTTCCAGTCTGCAATCATGGACTCTTATCTTCTATTGTCTACTACTCTATCCATTAGACAATATTTATTTATATTTCATACATATGTACTATTCCTAGACATGGTTTTAGTAGGTGTTCTTGTACTAGTGACTTCACGTCCTTGGGTTGTATTATGACTAGTATTTCTGCACTTATTATTATTATTATTATTATTATTATTATTATTATTTATGGCATCAACTTAGAATATCTATTATTGATCTGGTGATTTATGTTATTTTGGAAATTGAATTGGAAATTGAATAAAGGGATAGTTCGCCTACCAGGGGGGTTAGTATGGGTACCATCACGACTATGCTAGTTGGGTGGTCACAAGTTTGTATCAGAGCCCTAAGTTCACCGATCTTACTATACAAGAACATGTCTAGTAGAGTCTTGCGGATCGGTTCGGAGACGTCTGTACTTATCTTCGAGAGGCTTTGGGACATTAGGAAAACTCCAATTCCTTCTTCCCTTCATGATACTTGATTCAAATTGGTTTCTGACTTCTCCTTCTATTCTCTCACAGATGGTGAGGACTCGTGCTAGAGCAGCAGTTGATGAGGCACCAGTTCCGGCCGGCAGGGCCACATTCCGTGTAGAGGTCAGGCTAGAGGCTGTGGACACGACAGAAGTAGAAGGGTTGCATCGGCTAGGGGTAGGGTGACCGTGGCTGGTTAGGCCCATGATAGATCAGTCTCTCCCGAGCCACTAGCAGGTCATCATGATGAGCAGGCAGAGTTGGGACCAGCACCAGCTCAGCCTGATAGTATAGATACTCTAGTGTTGTTCGATTCTTTGGTTCGTCTACTAAGCCTGCTTGAGGGATTGACTCAGACAAGTGTGTTATCGGCTACATCAGATGGTCAGGGGTGAGATTAGCTGAGCAGATTCCTGAGAGGTTCCGTGCTCTAGGGGCATAGCCCACTGCAACTGTGGCTCCATTTGTGGATGTGATTTTGGGGCTGGATGTCATCCCTAGACCAGTGGCAGGCCCAATGATGACCGTTGAGGAGCATGATCTATTTTGGAAGTTCACCAAGTTGAGCCTTCCGTCTTCTATGGCACTCCGCAAGAGGATGCCTATGAGTTTATCATTGATTATCATGAGAGGCTCCACAAGATTGGGGGGGGGGGGGGTAGAGAGGCATGGGGATGAGTTTGTGACCTTTTAGTTGTTGGGTGATGCAAAGTTATGGTAGAGAGCGTATGTGGAGTGCTGACCAGCTAGGCTGCCTCCGTTGACATGGATCAGTTTTATCAAATATTTTTGGAGAAGTAAATTCCGCGTACTTTGAGAGATAGGAGGTGTGACGAGTTTAGTGACATTGAGCATAGGGGTTCTTCAGTTGCTGAGTATGAGGCCCGTTTTCACTCTTTTTCTTGATATGCTCTACAGTTGTTGCCTACAGTGGAGGAGTGAATAAGGAGATTTGTCAAGGGGTTGAACACTCCTTTGAAGTTGTCAGCTCTTCAGTTAGTATCTATAGGGGCTTCGTTCTAGGATATAGTGGATCATGTCACTACAGTTGAGTTAGTGAGTCAGGATAGCTTTGGTATGAGTTATGATAAAAGGGCCCGCAAGGACGGCAGCTTTAGTGGTTCATTCTCCAAAGGGCACGGCCAGTATAGGCAGAGTTCCTAGATTTATTTCGGTCGCCCTATTCAGTTTGCTATGCAGATATCTATTGGGGAATATTTAGGGCCCAATAAGTATTCTTCAGGGCAGGCAGTGGAGTTGTATTCCAACTTTTCTGATCGTGGTGGGTATTAGAGTTCTTCTGCTTCTGTTCAGCGGCCTGTACTAGAGCGAGTATGTTATGAGTATGGGGGGCCAGGGCACTTCAAGTTGAACTATCCCCAACTCAGGCACAGTGGCCAGAGTACTCAGCATCATACTCCTAGGGCTCCAATTTTGTCTTCTAGAGGAGGTGGATCATATGGTAGACGCAGTGCATAGCCTGGGCGTAGTGGCTACACATCTAGTAGAGGTGGCACCCAGCCTATTAGATGAGGGTCTCATTTAGGCAGAGGTGGACATCAGCTTGGTAAGGGCGGAGCTCAGTCAGGTCAGAGTGGTCATAGAGGTTCGCAGGCTAGTGGCAGACGAGTTCATTGCTATGCTTTTCCTAGCATGCCAGAGGTCGAGGCTTCCGATGCAGTTATCATAAGTAATATCTCAGTCTCTCACCGGGCGGCTTCAGTTTTATTCGACCCCGGTTCTACTTTCCCTTATGTGTCTACATATTTCTCGATGGGTTTGGATATGATTTTGATCTACTTGACTTGTCTATTCATGTATCTACTCCGGTCGGAGATTCAGTTGTGGTAGATCGAGTCTATCGGTCTTGTGCAGTTACATTTATGGGTTATGGTACGTGGGTAGATTTGGTGATTCTTGACATGGTAGATTTCGATGTTATATTAGGTATGAGTTGGTTGTCTCCCTATCATGCGATCTTGGACTATCATGCCAAGACAGTTACACTAGCTATGCCGGTTATTCGTAGACTTGAGTGGAAGGGTACTCCTAGTCCCTCCCCGAAGAAGATCATTTCATTCCTTCGAGCCAGGAAGTTAGTAGATAGAGGTGTTTGGCCTACTTGGTCCATATTCGTGATACCATTGGTGCCACTCTGTCACTCGAGTCTGTTTCAGTGCTGAGCGAGTTCACGGAGGTGTTTCCTACGGACTTACCGGGTAGGCCACCCGATCGTGATATCAAATTCTGTATTGATTTAGAGCCGGGGACTCACCCTATTTCTATTCTGCCACATCGGATGGCGCCGGCTGAATTGAGAGTGTTGAAGGAACAGTTTCAGGACCTTCTTAGCAAGGGATTCATTAGATCGAGCGTCTCTCCTTGGGGCGCTACCGTGCTTTTTGTGAAGAAGAAGGACGGGTCGATGCAGATGTGTATTGATTACCGCCAGTTGAACAAGGCCACGATTCGAAATAAGTATTCCATTCCCCATATTGATTATTTGTTTGACCATCTCCAGGGAGCTTCTGTGTTTTCCAAGATTCATTTGAGGTCAGGTTATCACCAGTTGAAGATCCGGGCCGAGGAAATTCCAAGATGGCCTTTCAGACTCATTATGGTCATTACGAGTTTCTTGTTATGTCATTTGGGCTTACTAATGCCCTACCAGCTTTTATGGACTTGATGAATGGCATTTTCAAGCCATATTGGATTCCTTTGTCATATCTTCATTGATGATATTTTGGTGTATTCGCACAACAAGGAAGATCATGAGAAACACTTGAGGATTGTTCTTGGTTTGTTGAGGGAAAAGAAGCTTTATGCTCAGTTTTCTAAGTGTGAGTTTTGGCTCGATTCAGTAGCATTCTTGGGGCATGTTGAGTCTAAGGACAGGATTATAGTAGATCCCAAGGAGATTGAGGCAGTTCGAGATTGGGCTAGACCCACTTCAGTGACCGAGATCTAGAGTTTTGTGGGTCTTGTCAGTTATTACCGTCAGTTCGTGAAGGGCTTTTCTTCAATAACTTCCCATTTTACTAATCTTACTATGAAGAATGTGCCTTTTCAGTGGTCTGATGAGTGTGAAGAGAGCTTCCAAAAGCTCAAGGCCTTGTTGACTTCAACTCCCATTCTATCTCTACCCGTTGAGGGGAATGATTTCATCGTATATTGTGATGCTTCGCGTATATGTTTGGGTTGTGTTCTAATGCAGGATGGTAAGGTTATTGCCGATGTTTCGAGGCAATTGATGATTCATGAGAAGAAGTACCCCACCCATGACTTGGAGTTGGCGGCGGTAGTTTTTGCTTTGAAGATTTGGAGGCACTATTTGTATGGGGTCCATTGTGAGGTTTTCACTGATCACCGTAGCCTTCAGCATTTGTTCAATCATAGGGATTTGAACTCTAGACAATGCAGATGGATGGAGTTTCTTAAAGACTATGAAATGACTATTTTTTATTATCTAGGCAAGGGCTAATCTGGTGGCGGATGCCTTGAGCCGAAAGGCTGTGACTATGGGTAGTTTGGCTCGATTGGTATCTGAGGAGAGGCCTTTGGCTAGGGATGTTCAGGCTTTGGCAAATGGGTTGGTGAGACTTGATTTTTCAGATTCTGGAAGAGTTTTGGCTTGTGTTGAGGCGAGGTCGTCGCTTCTGGATTAGATTAGGGAAAAGCAGTTTGAGGATGCTAAGTTGTGCAAGATTTGTGATAAAATGTTGAGTGAAAAGGCCAAGGAGGCCATTCTGGATAATAAGGGGGCTTTGAGAATTAAGGTTCATATTTGTGTCCCTCGCGTTGGTGGCTTGATCTAGTTGATTTTAGAGGAGGCTCACAGTTTCAGATATTCTATTCATCCTGATGCTACTAAGATGTATCGTGATTTGAGGTAGCACTATTGGCGGGGTAGGATAAAACATGATATTATTGAGTTCGTTTCTCGGTGTTTGAAGTGCCAACAGGTTAAGTATGAGCACTAGAGACCAGAGGTACGCTTCAGAGGATGCCCATTCCTGAGTGGAAGAGGAAAGAAGATAGCCATGGATTTTGTTGGACTTCTGAAGATCTTGGGCAAGTTCGATTCGATTCGATTTGGGTTATTGTTGATAGGTTGACTAAGTCTGCATATTTCATTCCATTCCAGATTACCTACACTGCAGAGAAGTTGGCCAAGATCTATATCTGTGAGGTTGTTCGATTGCATGAGTGCCCATTTACATTATCTCAAATAGGGGCGCTCAGTTTATGTCCCATTTCTGAAGGACTTTGCAGGCCGATTTTGGGACTCTGTTGATCTCAGTACAACTTTTCACTCTCAGATAAATGGACTGTCTGAGTGGACAATTTAGGTTTTAAAAGATATGCTCTGAGCTTGTGTGATCGACTTTGTGGTCATTAGGACCAGTTCTTACCTTTGGCTCTATTCGAGGCGTTATATTGGAGGAGATGCCGATCTCCGATTGGCTGGTATGAAGCCTTTGAGGTAGCGATCTTTTGATGGAGTCATTGGATAAGGTGAAAGTGATTTAGGAGAAGCTTCTAGCGGCTTAGAGTAGGTAGAAAGAGTATGCGGATCGAAGGCCCGAGAACTTGAGTTCAAGGTTGGGGATCAGGTTTTGTTAAAGGTTTCGCCCATGAAGGGTGTAATGAGGTTTGGGAAGAAGGGCAAGCTTAGCCCTAGGTTCATTGGTCCATTTGAGATCCTTCGTCAGGTGGGAGAGGTAGCTTATGAGTTGGCATTACCTCTAGGTTTTTCGGGTGTTCACCCAGTGTTTCATGTGTCTATGTTGAAGAAATATCATTTGGACGGTTCTAATATCATTTAGTGGGATTTGATTCTATTTGATCAGAATTTGTCTTATGAGGAGAAGCCGATATCCATCTTGGATAGATAGGATCGAAAGTGGAGGTTACAGGAAATAGCTTCAGTGAAAGAATCGTTCAGTCGAGGAGGCTACTTGGGAGACTAAGTCTGATATCCGTAATAGATATCCCCAGCCTTTCACCTAGTCAAGTACCTTTTCTTCGTTTCATTCCTTGCCTGTTAGAGGATGAATGATTGTTCAATTGGTATCTGATGTAACGACCTATTCGGTCGTTATGCGTGTTTTGACCATTTTACCCTAGTTGACCCAATTCCCGAGGTTATTGAGCGATTCTAGCCAGAATTGAAAGAATTAGAACCTTTAAGTGAAACAGTTTGACCAATAGTTGACTTTTGGATAAATGGACCTTTTTCAAAATGTCGTCGATTCCGTAAGGTTCGGAGGGTCGTTTATGACTTGGTGGGGTGGCTGGTTTCGATATTCGAGGCTTTTGAATGAGCTTTGAGTACTTGGTTGGAAGCTTGGTTTTAGCTGTTTAGGGGTTGATCGAGCCAACGTGACCTCCGTTGAGAATTTCGAGGTCACGAATTCGTAGCATGTTTTTACTTGCGTCTGGATGTTTTGTGTGTATCCGGGAGGTCTGGGATGGTTGTCAGGGTTTCGGGTTGAGACTTGGTAAAACTATAAAATTTCTGGTTCTGGTGTCTCACCCCAGTGGAGGCTGTTCATCCCTGCGGATATGCCCCAACGGTCTTTGGTCCGCAGGAGCGGAACCATGACGTGTTTAATGCATTCCGCCCCAGCGGATAGGAATCCGCTGAGGCAGGATCGCGAGAGTATAAATGGTCCGCCCCAGCGAGAAGGGCCGAACCAGAATCCCTATTTTGTTCCTAATTTCGAATCATTAGTTCCATTCACCAAAAACCTAAGTCTAAAGAGCATTGGGGATTTTAAAAAGCTTTTGATGGAATTATCTTGGTAAGTTCTTAAACATTACTCTTGCATTTACCTTTCCTTTACTAGTACCCAAGGTGGTAAATGGTTATTGAGGGTGGTAGGTTACGGAACCTAGGTCATTAATCATTAAGCCCTCTAATCTAATTGGTTATTGTTGTTCTAAATACTTATTCTATCATCTATAATTGTGGTTAATAGATTCTTGGATTGAATCTCTCTTGGCTTCTAGAATCAATTCATGAATATATGGTTCTTACTGATTCGGGGGGTTTTGGCTTAATTGATGAAATTGAAGGACCAATTGTGGTTAGAACTCCATGAAATTAAGGATAATGACAAATGAGACTATGGGTAGTGTAATTTCACCCTTAATTTACGATTTTATGCTCGTGAGTTAATAAGGGTATTTTGGGTATTTGAAGTATTTCTCCACCCGTTTCTCTTTTCGATTAGTTGGCTTGTTGTGGTTATTTACTTACTTAGCATTGTTAATATTAGACTTCGATAGTTCTGAAGCACTTCAGAAGGGGAAGGCTCAGGTGGAGTAGTACGTGGCTCTTGTTCGGTATTTGAGGTAGGTTACGACTTACTTTAGTTAGACTTTAATTAGTGAAATGTATGTATGCGTAGAATTGACAGTAGAAAGCATGATTAGGTCTCTGGACATGACGTTGGGATGGATATAATCTTAGGTTGGTATGACTTCTGATTATGTGGGCTTGTTGCCGTTATTTTACATATTGTCACATATGGTGTACTTGTTATTATGATTTGGGTGATGTGAGGTGATAGATTAAATATGATGATTGAACTCTCTGCTGTTCCATTTTCCATGGTTGTTGTGATATATGCCAGTCTTGTTATGGCTTATGGTGCTTTGTGATCTCCATAGTATATGCATTGGCTTTGTTTCATTGCTATCTTATTGTTGCATTCATTCATTCATGCATGATGGAAATGTCATGCAAAATAATGTAATAAAAGAACTATGGAACAATTGATGGAAAAGGGCTTTGGAAACATATGATAGAAAGTGAAATATGAAAGTTATCTCTGGGCTTTGTGCGGAGTGGCTAGTTTTATGGAAGTCACCTCTGGGCTTTGTGTGGAGTGAGTGGCACATGGACACCATGGGTCCCCCGGGTCATGACTGCCAAGACGTCGATATTTTCGTCTGGAGCATGTGTGTACATGTTGTGTTTTGGCCATTGCATTGCATTGACATCCTTCTCATTGCATTGCATATTTCATCATCTCATATTACTTCTATTGATTGGATTGTGGTTGTACTTGTGTTGTGGCTATTCTAAGGAATAGTGAAAGACTTGGCAGACTTGTGTTTAAGTGCTACACCATAGGCTATGACTCGGTTATTTATCATTTGTGAATTGTATGGATGTTTGTTCTTGTCTATTTATCTTGTCTGATTATGTGTTTTCCATGCGTGAGCTAATCTTAGTCGGCCTATGATGCTTACCAGTACGTGTGTACTGATACTACCTTGCTGCACCCTTTTCTGAGTGCAGATTGTGAGACAGGACCTTCATCGAGACCTCATTTCTAGCCTTGAGTCTATTTGACCAAGATTCAGAGGGTGAGCCATCTTCTAGCCTGTAGCCCTGGAATCTTATCTACTATTGTCTACTACTCTATCCATTAGACAATTTATTTATGTTTCAGACAAATGTACTATTCTAGACATGGTTTGAGTAGATGTTCTTGAACTAGTGACTTCACATCCTTGGGTTTTATTATGACTAGTATTTCCGCACTTATTATTATTTATGGCATCGACTTAGACTATCTATTGTTGATCTTGTGATTTATGTTATTCTGGAAATTGAATAAGTAATTGATTAAGGGGATGGTTCACCAACTAGGGGGTTAGTGTGGGTGTCATCACGACTATTCTAGTTGGGTCATGACAAAATCATATTGGTGACCTTATATATGCACAAGTAGAGGAAATTCACATGACAACAAATATGGAAGTAGAGGCAGTGGTAATCATGCAGGCTTTAATATTTTGCAAAACTTATCAAATAACAGAAATTCAGCTAGAAACATATTTAAAGGTTCCTCAACAAATCATTCAAAAGCAAAGGAAACAAACCACCATAGGAGCTCATAGACTTGATTTAAGCTATTCAAAGGGATATTGTTACACCTTGGAAAATTCTCCATTAATGTATAGTGAATAGGCTAGCGAGGAACACGAGGTATACGATGGTTTGGGTAATTAAGAAATAGCATTTGATGATGTTAATCGAGATTCAAAGACATTTGACCAAAAGGAAGAAGTTTGGTAAAGAAAGTAAAGGATATGTTATGTGTCGGGTAGGAATTATGGATGACGAGCTAATGATGGCATAATGATTTCTTAGAGAAGGGTGATAACGTCCCTTATATTGGTATTGAGGTGTTAAAAAAGTGTCAAGAAGGTTCCATAAGGATCGAAGATCAAACGAGTCGACGAGAACGAAAACGGAACTACTGGGCACTATACGGCCCAACATACGGACCGTATAAATTATACTGGCCATATGTTAGGCCGTATAATTGACCAAGAGGGACATCATATTCATGACCAAACATACGGACACACATACGGTCCGTATAAAATGTACGGACCGTATGTTGGTCCGTATAAGTTGGTCGGGACAGATTGTGATTTAATATAAGGGACCTCTCTCATTTCATTTTTCACTCCACAAGTTAAGAAACCTCTAGAACACTCTCTAACATTCATCCACAAGAAAATCAAAGGAAATCCATGATCAACAACTTCAATCAATAAAAACAATTGTATGAAACTTAGCCAAAGTTCATCTACACCAAGAAAACTCAAGGGGAGAGAAATAGGGTTTTGGTGCTAGAAGAGTATTTAAATTCAAGGCTTGTTCATCCATCATCTAAGGTAAGTTTCATGACCATACCATGTTGTTTAAGGTATCGGAAGGCTAAGACACTTGAATTGTAGAAAGACATAGAAAATGGGTCATCAATGAGTGAATAGTGTCATTGTTGAATAGTGGTTGGGATGAATGATGAATGTTCGTATGTTGTGATCGTGAATACGTTATAAATGACATTTAGACCATGGAATAGGTATTATATGTGAGAAAACGCGATAATGAGCTATAACTATAATTGTGGAGAAATTGAAGAGAAATGGTGAATTGTGGTAAATGTAGATAGATGATGATTGTCGTGTGCGATATTGTGAATGTTGTATGAACGTTTGGGAGTTGATATAGAACATGGGAAAAGTAGTATAAACAAAGGAAGTGCTGCCCAATTTTCTCTAGCGTTAGTAAGTCCGTTCTTATAATTGTTAGCTAATGTCGATACAAATTCTCTTGAAGGTAGAACGTGTGCATTAGAGGAGAACAAGCAAGCGATAGACTAGTTAGATGACAAAGGTATGTAAGGCTAATCCCTTCCTTCAAAGGCATGAATCCTTCAAGCTTTCCATGATCCTCCTATGTGATGGAGCTTATGAGTGCGTAAATATACCAAACTACATTCGAGCATGATAATGATAATGATGAGTTAAAGTATAGAGATTCGAGAGTTCATGATATGATGATCCGATAACGTTAATGATGTCATTATTGTTAACACTCACCTTATATACTATTTCCTTCGAGGTGAGGCAGGATACTCATAAATGTTCATAATATAATCGGGGGTTCACGACCTTACGTCACCCCGACTTAACCATAGTCGCCTTCAAAGTCTAATGTATGCTCTTAATGATAAATGTGAAATGATGCTAAGTCATGGTATGTCTATAAGATGATCAATAATGCTAGCTTATAATATGCCTATGTTATGTATGAAAATATCAAGCTATGATAAGATTATGATATGTTCATGAGATGTGTATTAATGATGGGTTATGATTGATTACATGACGATACGATTCCACCGTGCCTAAATGGCCGGGCATGTCACCGCTAATGCTGGCAGCATATGATTCCACCGTGCCTAAATGGCCGGGCATGTCACCGCTAAGGCGGGCTGCTATGTTTACACCGAGCCTAGAGGGCCGGGCATGATCACCACTAGTGGGCGGCATATGATGGTTACCCGGACGCGGGTTAACGATGAGGCTTATGATGTGATGATATATGTGATGTGATGACACATGTACCATGATATATGTACGAAATGTATTTGCCTATGATACTCACACAGGTTATATCTTTCTCTTATGACTCATGATCCTTCTAATATATTTATTTCATTCTTGTCTTACATAGTCAGTACAATGTTTGTACTGACGTCCGTTTTCTTTGGACGCTGTGTTCATGCCCACAGGTAGACAGGGAGGTGAGCTTGATCCAGACTCGTAGGAGCTGTTAGCTGATTGAAAACACTCCTTTGTTCCGGAGGTGCTTGATTATTCTTTTGTGTACATTTGTATATGTTGGGCACGACGGGGTCCTGTCCTGTCTCTATGTCTAGCACTCCAGTAGAGGCTCGTAGATACGCAGTGTGGGTTATGTGGTCTCACGAGGTTGCCATTTTGTATAGACATACATATATTATTTTGATAGCCTAAAGGCTTATGTTTATAAAAGGTATTTATGCTTCAAACAAAGGATGATTTTCTTATAAATTGAGCATGAAATTGATAAAAGAATGTTTAATGAGTATGGTAAGCGGTAGAATGAGTGGTGCTCGGTGGTTAGCCCCGGGTACCCATCGCGGCCCTTAGTTGGGTCGTGACAGATATGGTTGTTTGTCAAGCACAGACAAAACACATTTTCAGAGAAGGGAATCAAGTGGCTGATTGTTTGGTAAATTTTTCATTTGAAAATAATGGAAAATTTCTAGCAGTTCATTTTAAAGACCCACCTACAGCAGCTAAGAAGATTCTTACCATGTATAAAGCACAAATACCATATTTAAGGATACAGACTAGGAGAATCAAGGTTGAATGAAGACAACAAGAGATAAAAATTCTAAGCACTTAGGGACATCACAAGAACATTCACGTCAAAGTTTACAAGTGCAGATCATCAGAGGAGACAAAATATACTTACTCATGGGTTTCAGCACCTTCTACTTCGACGAAAGCTTCTATGGATTTTCAGCTGTAACAGAGACACACCATCAATAATTGAAGACAGAGAAAGTCAAGATGCACAAGGAAGATGACCCATATGAACATTTAAGCTTAGAAGGTCGAACAAAGAGAAATGGTTTTTGTCACGACCCGACGAGGGGCTACGACGGGTACCCGGGGCTAACCACCGAGCACCACTCATTCTGTTACTCATCATACTCATTATACACTTCTTTACTATTCATGTGCTCATAATCATTGGACAACCATATTTCATTTGGAAACATAAATACCTTAATATACATAAGCTCTTCGGCTATCAAAATAATATATATACAATAGAGACATCGTGAGATCATACTACCCACACATATGTATCTATGAGCCTCTACTAGAGTACTAGATATATGGACGGGACAAGACCCCGTCGTGCCCAAAATACACACACACACACATATATATATATATATACACACACACACACACAAAAGAATAAACCAAATAGCACATCTGGAGTAATGGAGTGCTCCTGTAAATCTGCTGATAACTTCTACGAGTCTGGATCACCTCCTTGTCTATCTGTGGGCATGAACACAGCGTCCATGAAAAACAGACGTCAGTACGAACATTGTACTGAGTATGTAAGGTATGAATGAAATGAACATGATAGAGAAATCATTAGTCGTAAGGTGAAGATACAACCTGCGTAACTTTTAAGGGTGGATACATTTCATACATATATCATATTTATAATCATAGTACATGTATCATCATAGCGCATACATCATCGTGTCATATAAATCATCATCGTTAACCCGCATCCGGGTAACCATCATATGCTGCCCACTAGTGGTGATCATGCCCGGCCCTCTAGGCTCGGTGTAAATATAGCAGCCCGCCTTAGCGGTGACATGCCCAGCCATTTAGGCACGGTGGAATCGTATGCTGCCCGCCTTCGCGGTGACATGCCCGGCCAACTAGGCATTGTGGAATGGTATGCAGCCCGCCTTCGCGGTGACATGCCCGACCAACTAGGCACGGTGGAATGGTATGCAGCCCGCCTTCGCGGTGACATGCCCGGCCAACTAGGCACGGTGGAATCGTATCGTCATATAATCAATAATAAACTCATCATTATTACACATCTCATAGGCATATCATAATCTTATCATAACTTAACATCATCATACATTCATCATTAACCCTACATTAGAACTTGTAGGTAAGCATGGATATGTCAAGGTAACATAAGGTCGTGAACCCCCGACTACATTATGGAGTGATCATAATCGTCATGTCTCACCTTGGAGGGACTAGCATTTTAAGGTGAGTGTACACAAGGAAAAATCATCAATAGAACTAGACTTAGCATCATTAGCTTCATGGACGTCTTATATTCCTCTAGGATTCTTCATACTTATATTCATCATCATTATCATGCTCGTATCGTGTCTCCTTTCTTTATCATGTGCGTAAGTAGCTTTTTATAGTCATGGACTCCTAATTTCTGTTATTTATGAGGATCACGGAAGAATAGGAAAATCTATGTCATAGGAGTCATGCCTTAGAAAGAAAGGATTAGACTTACATACCTCTTTTGTTTAGCTATTCTATCGTTTGATCGTTCTTCTTCGTTGCTCGTGTTTCTACCTTCAAGAAAGTTCATACTCATATTAGATAATCGATAACATAAGCGTGTTTGAACTAAAGCTAGAGAAAATTGAGCAGCATCTCCTTTGTTTCTACTACTTTCTCCATATCATATTTCAACTCCCAAACGTCCATAATAACATTCATAATATCATCATCAATAACTTTTATCAAATTCATCATTATCAAATCCCCACCATTTCCTCTAGAGGTCATCCATAATCATGATCCTAATACAACATTACATTCATTCTCATCTAATGTTTCCATCATGCTTTTAACATCATTCATAACGTAATTACAATCACAACATATAAATATTCATGATTCACTCCAAACTACTACTCAAAAGTGACACTATTCCTACTTTCATGACCCATCTCCTATATCCTTCTACAATCCAAGTGTTTCAACTTTTCAATACCTTAAAAAACATGAAAATACCATGAAACTTACCTTAGATGGTATAGGAATAAGCCTTGAGTTGAAATACTTCACTTGAGCAAAACCCTAATTCCACTTCCCATGAAATTTCTTGACTTGGATGAACTTTAATGTGTTTCTTACACTTAATTTTGTTGGTTTGATGAAATTGATCACCAATTTCTCTTGGGTTCTTGTATGTGAAGAGTTTGGAAGGTTCTAGAGAGGTCTTGAGTTGTGGAGAATGAAAATGAAATGAAAATAATGAACTTGGGGTCCTTTATGTAAAACTTAAAAATATGTCTCGATATAATTATACGGACACTTATACGGTTCGTATAAGTGACCGTAAAATCACCCCAATCAACAACTCATTCTGTGACCATTATACGGCACATTATACGGTCCGTATAAGTGACCATATAATCCCATCAGTGAGGGACCTTCACTGTGACGATTCTGCGGACCATTATACGGACCATTATACGGACCGTATAATTGGTCGTATAATCTGTCCCTTCTCCGATTTTGTTCTCGTCACTTCGTTTGACCTCAAATCCTTATGGAACCTTCTTGATACTTGTTTAACACCTCATTAACAATTTAAGGGATATTATAACTCTTCTCCAAAACATTATTAAGCCATCATTAATTCGATACTCATAAATTCTGCCCGGTACACAACATATATCTTGCTTTCCTTAACAACTTTCGTCTCCTACCTCAAACGTCTTTGAAATCTCAGTTAGAATCATCAAATGTTATTTCTTACTTATTAAAACATGGTATACGTCATGCCCTTCGTTAGTCTATTCACTGTACGTCAACGGAAAATTTCCGGGGTGTAATAGTTTTGAATCGAATTGGGGATTTTTGGAGACAGAAGCTCCTAGATCCTATTTGCCTTTTATTTCCGTTATTTTTGCTTTGTTGTCTATTTTTGTTTTGGACCATTTTTTTGTTTTCTTTTTCCAATAAATAAAATCCCCTACTAAGTCTTCTTAGTTGAAATTTAATTTTAAAAAAATTAAAAGTTTGAGGGATCGCATAATTAATGAGGGTGAAGAATATGTGCATTCAACCCAAAATCTTAAGCTGATGAATGAAGCATCCCAGCACATTATAACCCTTAAAAACCCCTTATAGACTTGAATTTATTAAGGGTGAAAGAACATGGCATTCAACCCAAAATATTAAGATAATAAATGAAGTATCCCAAGACTTAAAGCTCTTCAAAACCTCTTACACAAGTAATAATTCTACTTTGGACATATTACGTTTTATTTCACCGCTTTCGTTTGTTTGTGACTATTATGTTTGTGACCTTTCAAATTTTGTATTGAGGAGAAGGGCCGTATATTATAATGACTAGTTAACATAATTATAAAATAAAATGTCCTCTTAAGCAACAAAAAAAAACTCTCACATGTGAAACCCTATAAGTTTTCATGTGGACTGAAGATTTATCTTTTTTTTCTTCTTATTTGCTTTGAATTTAAGATTCTCTCCTTTTTCTTTGAAGTAGGCATATAGGACGCTCAAAAAGAGTTGACATGAAGTGGAGGGAGGTTAACAAGCTCATCAAACTTATAATAAGCGGGCCTAGAGAAATGTTAGTAGCTTGATGGACTGATTTGAAAGAGAGAGAGCGCCTAGAGCACTTCTATGTGTGTCACCACCTAATTCAAATCTTATTGGCACCTTCCCATGCCCATCAATAATGAATGACATGGTCCTCAATATCCATATCATAGTCCCATAGTAAAATTATAACACAAAACAAGAAACATTTATACGATAATGCGGTGCATGACAAGTAAAACACAATTCATAAGAATCAATGCGTACAGGGCTCTAAGATTCATTTTCTATCATGTCCATATGCCAAAATCATCAACAATCCATATGCACAAATAATTACAACATAGTTATGACAAGTAATGCACAACAAGTAACAACCAAGTATGCTCATTTAGCAACCCGATATCCGCATAATGCTTGTCATTCCGTAAATACATTTCTATTGGAGAAAATACGATGAGCCCCAAAAAGCGTACATGTGGAAATTATTGGATAAGATCGATGAGATTGGAGGAATCCAAAGGAGATGGTTGGAGGATTTAAGGAAATGTACGACCATTTCAATTTCAAACCCTACCCGGACGCGCACCATGAACTTAAAACTGGATAGTGGATTCACGAGCACGCTCGAGAATTGGTAGTGATAAATAGCCATGCCTTTTGAGATTTGGGGATCACCACTTATCGCATTTTCAAGTATCCACGATTCTCACGTCCACAACGACTTTAGTGTTCTTAGGGTTAGGGAGTTAGTTAAACGAGTCCACCCTATATGTACCCCCTTTATTTCTGATTTGTAGACATAGAATTACACATCAAGAAATACAATTACAATGTTCTCTTATTCTCGTAACAATCAGCTCATCAATTCCGCATTTGTTGTTTTGATTCTTGAAGTCATTTAGTACATTGTTTGGAGATTGAATAAGCTTTCTTATTTCTATTTCATTATTATTTCTATTTTTATTTTAATTTAGAACTCACATATAATTTTTAATATAATCGTTATGTGATTATTAAGAAAAATTACTCCCTCAGTTTCAATTTATGTGAACCTTTTTCCTTTTTAGTTCGTGCTAAAAAGAATGAACCATTTTCATATTTGGAAACAATTTACCTTTATGCAATGATTTATAGCCACACAAAATATATGTTCCTCATTTTACACCACAAGTTCAAAAGTCTTATCTTTTTTCTTAAACTCCATGCTAGTCAAATATGTTCACATAAATTGAAACGGAGGGAGTATACACATTAAGACAGGCTACAAGAGCAACATGCATACTATTGGCATAAGCATGTGTAAGTTTTGATGATTGACAAAGTGAATGAACTAGGAAAATGAAGCAGACATGTAAATGTATTGACCCGCTTGGTCATTATGCGTGCGTTGACTATTCTACCCTTGCTAGTACCTTCCTGAGGTTAGGAATAAGCGGACCTAAATAAATTGGCGTGTGTTAGATTGTGTTTTGGGACTCTGTGATGTTTTGGACTTGTTTGTTTGTTGGATTGTGTCCATAGGGCCTTAGAATACTTTTGAGAGACTAAGTATAAAAATGTAGAAAATTCCGTGCTCACTGCCCAAATTGCACCGCTGCAGCGAAAAAATTTCTGCTGCCACGAGCCCGCTGCAGTGAGAAGGGGGCCCGCTGCAGTGAGAAGGGTCCTACTGCTCAAGAGCATAGAGGTGTTGCAGCGGACCTCGTTAAGTCACAAACCTTATTTAAATACCTTATTTTGACCCCACTCCTCACATAATCCCAAAAACAGTTCCCAAGAGCATAGAGGCGACTTTCTAAGGCTACGACACAATTCTCCATCAAAGGGAAGCCTTAATCACTAACTTGCTTCGTGTAATGTTCTTATTCTATTCTTGATTCAATCAAAGGACCTTTAAATGCGAATTGAAGGGTAGAACACAAATACCAAGAAAACCCTAGAATATTAATGGGTATTGTTTACTATTGTTTAATGTCATTTAATTATCTAAGAGTACAGATTATCACTTCATAGAATGAGAATTAGATATTCAATGGTTGGAATTGTTTGTTGAGACCTAGGGATCCAATAAAAATAGAGGGTTTGTCATCCCTAATTTGTTATTATTCAGTTGATGATCCTTTACTTACTTAGAATTATAATTCTAGACTTTGAACGTTCCGAAGCTTTGAGGAAAGGAAAAACTATTGCGGAGTGATTGCATTTTTCCAGTCGTCTTCGAGGTAGGTTACGGTTTACTTGAGTTAGAATTTGATTAGTTGATTGTATATGTCGTAGAATCTATGGGAGAAAGCATGTCTAGGACATTGGACATGGAGTTTGGGTGATTGTTGGTAGTTGTATGATTAAATTATGTGAAGTGTTTTCCCATTGTTAAGGTTGATAAAATTGAATTGTGTTCTTGAGACCGTTGTAAGGAAGGTGTTCATATATACCCTTCAGAGACTGATTGAGATAGCTTCATATTATCCTATCATTGAGTAGACTATTTGTGGGCCTTATTGTGACTTGTGTTATCTGATTGTACTTCATTGATGTTGACTTGATACGTGTTCTTAAGTCATTCCTTGTGATTTGATTATGAGATGTTGTTGATGATAATTGAGATGAACCATATACATCTTTTAAGGCACATTTGACAGGGGGTGATGATGTAGCCTAGTGTGAGTTTGTGGTTCGAGTTCGTTCCGGAATGCGTGGTACATGGACACCATGGGTGCTCTGTAGGTCATGGAAATATAGGGAAAACATTACCATTAAGCATGTGTGTACAGATATGTGACAGAGATGGAACTTTATGGTTTATTTTACTTCTTGAGCTTGAGCACTGTTGTTTCATTGTGATAATTGGTGACTTTTTCACTAACCATATTTTTAGTTTTGCAGGTACATTGTGCTTTGATAGTTTCATGGAGTTACCAACAGTTGTAAAAAGGCTAGTAATCATTGACAAAATGCATTTGCCAACTTTCAGGTTCGAGACAGTGTTTGCTAGAGAGCCTGACTGAGATTGCTGAAGGGTTATTCACACAGCAGCAACATAGATGAGCTGCAATTAAAGGACAAAATATTGCATTCATATGCAGGTCTATTGTCACGACCCAACCGAAGGGCCATGACGGGTACCCGGAGCTAACCTACCGATTACCTCTTAACATACTTCTCATACTTATATCTAGGTGAACCACATGACTAACTCAGAAGCATCATGTCTATATAATGACCACCAACTGTTCCATACGTACAAACCGACAAGGCTGCCAAAAAATAATATACAATGATATGAACAAATAAGTGTACTGAACATCTAACAATGAACATCTGTCTACGACCCTCTACAAAGAGGACAAACATCATAAGGATGGGACAAGACCCCGTCATGCCCATATGTATACAAAAGATTAATACCAGCTAAGCTGTAACTCCAAGACAAATGGAGCACTCCTGAGCAAACGCTGATGAAGCAACCTAAAGATCTAGTCCGTCTCCCCGTCTACCTACGGGCATGAACGCAGCGTCCACAAGCAAAAGGACGTCAGTACGAATAATGTACTGAGTATGCAAGGCATGAATAACAACATAATAATGATATGGGAGGTAACATGAAATAAGGGAGATAACCTGTACATCTGGATGCCTGTTAAGGCGAATGTTATGCATGCTTAGCTTTAAAAAAAAACATTTTTCATATATATATATATATATATTGTTGTGGAACGTGCAGTCCGATCCATATATCATATCATCTCGCGTCCAGGGTAACGTCATAATCTGCCCACTGCAGTGGTGTGCACATCTACGTGCCCGGCCGATTATAGCGCGGCGCAGTGTGAGAAAATACATACATATATATATAAAGCATGCATGAGAGCCCAAATAAAACGTTGTAACTTTATCGGAGTGACGTAAGGTCGATTATTCTCCAATTTCTATTAGGGAACCATCATCATCGTTATATCTCACCTTGAAAGAATAAATACCATAAGATGAGATCAACAACAATGAGTAAAATCAATAATCATGGAACAACTCAATAATATTATGAAAACATTAAGAGCTAGAAGCTTTGGTATCTTTAGAAAAAGAATCGACCTCACCATCATTAGCATCATCAATATAGAGAATATTTGTCAACAATATCTTGAGAACCTTGAGAATTATTTGCTTCTAGTGTTTCTAGGAAGTAGAAAATTATGGATATCATGTATGGGTTCACAATAAGGGAATCATGCCTTTAGAAAGAAAAGGCTTAGCTTACATACCTTTTCGTCTCCTCAACTACTTCACGTTTCTTCTTCCAAGTTCACAAATCTACATTCAAGAGGATTCACACTAACGTCAAGTCTTGGAAATAATCATAAGTTCAAATTAGAATAATTAATAAACTAGCGAAAATTGGGCAACACTTCATGTTACACCCCAGAATATTTCATGTTACTAAGGCTGTAGACGGCTTAATGTGAGCTCAAGGAGGAGCAAATATTATAAGTATAAAGGATGGAATTCTACTGTATTAGCATGAGGATAACATGAGTATGATATTTAGAATTCGTACAATATGATTGGAAAGCCGAGGTGGGACCCACATGATGGGGTTTTTATAAAGGATATATAAAAATTTTCCATATGGACAATATATGTGAAGTTAAACACAACTCAAGAAGGACCCTTGAGCCAAATCCAAGTGTAAGCCCTCCAAAAAGATATTTTAAGTTACGTTTTCCGTTGATCTAACTTCGGGAGGCCATAACCCCATTATTATTTGGGCATTTGGGAAAACTCCAACTATGAAAGTTATAGATAATTGAATTAGCTTTCCAACCATATGTTGCGGGCCTTCACAAGATATAGGGATAAAAGGTTATAGACGGTTTAACGCAGAAAGGTCAAACTAGGCTGTGGGCTCGGCCCAACCCGACTCAAGGTCGGTGGGAACCGACCCAAGACCCATATATAAGGGATAAAATCATAAAAATTCATTCATTTACACATCAAGAAGTCCACAACCTTTTAGATATAGAGAGAGAGAGGAGAGTTAGAGAGAGAAAGTGGAGAATCGAGCAAGTTCGAGGCCCTGAATCCCGAGGCTCGTGAAGGGTAAAGTATAGAACGAGTTGTTACTATTGTTTTAAGCCAAAAGATGGACATGTAAGTTGTTGATTTCATGGTTGTTGACCATTAAAGGTATGTTTCAGTTGTTTATCACGTTATTAACTTGATTCTCGATTGATCTGACGGATTAAAGTGCTGGAAATATTGTTATAATTACCGTATAAATTGTATTAAGGCATTGGGGTTTAGGAGTTGTTTTGGATGGAATAGTATGTTAGAGTTAGATATATTATTGGTGGAATATCATTGGGTTTGTTGTTGCTGATGTTAATATTGGTATATTAGCTGAATCTGAAATTGTTGGGTTGGTTGGATTATAGAGGAGGGGCTGTCCAAATACCGTTAGGCGAAAGAATAAATGATTAGTTAGAATAATCTTGTTGGCCTAGTCTTAATCCCTATATTGTTGATTGTGTTCTGGTTGACTAAGCTCGGGAGGGGACTCGAGGATTAGCTTGAGACGTAAATAAGGTATGTAAGCAAACCTTTCTTCCTTTGGCATGATTCTTGTTGTTATCCATTCTATATGTACTCCATATGATTCCATTCTTAGACAAGTAAGGTCTAAATGTTTCTTGTGATGGCTTATTGATATTGTACTCCTCTTCTGTTCCGAAGGGAACACCCATAAGGTGCCAAGTTGAGTTGTGCATATGGTTTTACTAATGATTTCGAGGAAATGAGTTTTATACTAAAGAAAACATAAAGTTTGATTTTCAAAACCACTCCAAAGGGGGTGCGAGATTTTACTACTTCATTTCATTTACGATTTCTGTTTACATTCCATAGTATCATCCCTTTGTATTGATATGATAATTTATTCTTTGGGTAGGGAAATAAGATGAAATTGAGTAGAATATAAGTACTAAGAATTTCATAACAATTCTACCCTCAAACCTGGAAGTATGTCCTCCTAAGTCTAATGAGATACAAATTTGATAACTTCTTATGAAAGACTAAGGCTAATAACTAGATTGTGATGAATTGATTAGTTACTTATGATATGAATTGAAATTGATATTTGTGGATTGCGTTTGTGTTGATATGATAGTGATATTAAGATAGAAGAGGCTGCCCGAAGGGGCCATCATTATTATACCAGATGCGGCCGTCCGAAGGGACTATTGTGATACTAGTCGAAAGTGGCTGTCCGAAGGGACTATTCTGTTAACATGTCGGAAGCGATATGTGTGTGGATTGCATTATTTACTTAAAGATTGTTTTGAGACTTCGTGTGCACATATATGTTTCTTCCAGCTAAGGCTGCTGGTATTGAGTTAGATTGTGATTTCTTCTCTCCTAAGTCAAATTATGATTATGATTTGTTACAACCTTACATACTTAGTACATTGTCCGTACTGACGTCCTTTGGCCTGGGGATGCTGCGTTCATGCCCACAGCCCCAGATTGTTTGGCAGGTTAAATGTATAGCTAGGATGCTTGGATGTAAGCTGGGATTGACAAGTTCCACCTCATTCTTGTCACGACCCAGCTAGGGGCCGTGACGGGTACCCGGGGCTAACCACCGAGCACCACTTGTCCTACTACTTATCATGCTCATTAAGCGTTCTTTTATCAAAATCATACTCAGGTTATAAGAAAATCATCTTTTATATGCACAAGCCTTTTGGTCATTGAAATAATATATATATATATATATATATATATATAGTAGCAACCTCGTGAGACCATATCACCCACACTGCGTATCTACGAGCCTCTACTAGAGTACTAGACAAAAGGACGGGACAAGACCCCGTCATGCCCGAAATATACGTATGTTCACAAAAGAATAATCATAAGCACCTTTGAAACAATGGAGTGCTCTCAAACCAGCTGACAGCTACTATGAGTCTGGATCAATCTCACCTCCCTGTCTACCTTTGGGCATGAACACAGCGTCCAAAGAAAACGGACGTCAGTACGAACATTGTACTGAGTATGAGAGGCATAAACAATAATATTACGTCAATGAAATAAAGGAAGCATCAATAAGGAACATATGTATCTGGCTGTGAAATATAAAGGAAATGATGCATGCTGGCTTACTCATAATCATCATCATGTCATATATGCATAAATATATAAGCTGCCCATCCATATCGGATCGGTGTGATAATCATTAGCCTGCGTCCAGGCCTCCCGCGTCCGGGGTATCATCTCATGCCGCCCACTAGTGGTGTCTGCCTATTCCATCTGGCCATGGTGTATACGCTGCCCGCCTTAGCGGTGATTGCCCAGCCATATAGGCGCGGTGTTATATCATCATCATAATATGCTCAGCATAGTGCATTCATAAAGACTCAAGGACAACTATGCTTTATCGGGGTGACGTAAGGTCGTGATCCCCCGATTTCCTTATGGAGCACTCATTAACATCCTGCCTCACCTTGAAGGGAATAGTATATGAGGTGAGTGTAAGCAATAATGACATCATTGACGTTTTAGGAACATCATATCATGAACATCTAGAACTTCTATACTTTAACTCATTACCTTGTGTAGCCATTTAGGAACATAGGCTCATATTTTCCGGAACTTAAGAGATTCATGGAGAGGAAGGAAAGTCATATTACGGGATTCATGCCATAGAAAGAAAGGATTAGCCTCACATACCTTTGTCGTTTAACTACTCTATCGCTTGGTCGTTCCCCTTCGATGCTCACTTTTCTACCTTCAAGAAGATTCGCATTAACATTAGTTAGTCGGCTGTGAGAACATTTTGCTATTTCTAGGGAAAATTGGGCCGCACTTCCTTTGTTTATACTACTTTTCCCACATTCTATAGCAACTCCCAACGTACATAACAATATTCACAATATCGCAACAACAATCATCTATCATCTACATTTACCACAGTTCACCATTTCCCTTTAATTTCTCCACAATTATGATTATAACTCGTTATTGCATTTTCTCATATATAATACTTATTCGATGGTCTAAATGTCACTTATAACATATTCACAATCACATCATACCAACATTCATGATTCATCCCAATCACTATTGAACAATGACACTATTCACACATTCATGACCCAATTTCTATGTCTTTCCACAATCCAAGTGTTTCAACTTTTAACCACTCAAACAATATAAAATGGTCATAAAACTCACCTTAGATGATGGATGAACAACACTCAAGTGGAACTTCTCTTCTTGCACCAAAAGTGTTTCTTCTCTTGAGTTTTCTTGGCTTAGATGAACTTTTAATGGGTTTCATACACTTGATTTCATGGTTTTAGTGTAGTGGATCATGGATTTCCTTTGATTTCTTGTGGATGAATGATGATGAGTGTTCTAGAATTTTCTTGAAGAGAGGAGAGTGGAAGATGGAATGAAATAAAATGAAGCAGGGGTCCTTATATTAACTCATGAAATCTGTCCCAACCGAGATATACGGTACGATCGACGGGGCGTCGATCTGACCGTCGAAATCATTAAGTTTCCAGTGAGCAATCTGTCATTTCCTCTCATTCTATGGTGAGAAGGACGGTTCGTTGAACTGATCGACATAGCGTCGACCTGTTCGTCGAGTGGTCTTCGCTCTATCTCAATTCTACGGCACAATCGATGAAGCGTCGACTCGTCCGACGGTACAAAGAACGGCCGTCGAACCCCCTTTTTGCAGAACTGCTTGGAGTTTCATTTGACGAACTTTACTCCCTTGCTTATAATTTATTTGGAATCTTAATTAGAATTATTAAGTATCCCTTCTTACTTGTAGGGACATCATGTTCACCTTAACTTACGTTAGTCCCATCACCGCTCAGCAACCCAAAGTTCCGAGGTGTAACATTCTTCCCCCCTTTTGGAATATTCTTCCTCGAATGTTAAGTACTCGGGAATTCTACAAAAATTTCGCCAGAGTTTCCCCTGTAATATGGTGCTACCATCCTGTCACAACAACCCATAATAATCTGCCTCACAAGGCTACAACACAATAAAACTCTAAGAAGGACTTACGAAAGCTCCCGAAGATGGGGGATGGCAATGGGTACTTCTTCATATTCTAACTTTTTTGTCACTTGTACATCATCTATTGGAAAAATTCTCTTGGGATCTCCAACACACTTGCAGAGCATTGAGACATGAAAAACTGGGTGGACCGGTTCAAGCTCTGAAGACAAGTCCAATTCATAGGCTACATGACCCACCTTGCGGATGATTTTGTAAGGTCCGATTTATCGAGGACTTAACTTCCCTTTCTTTCCAAATCTCATCAACCTTTTCATTGGCGACACCTTCAAAAATACCCAATCATCAACCTGAAATTCCAAGTCTCGCCAGCGATTATCCGCATAAGAGTTTTGGCGGCTTTGGGCTGACAACAATCGATCCCGGATCACTTTGACTTTTTTCTACCGCTTGCTGAATCAATTCAGGGCCTATTAGCTATACTTCTCCTATTTCAAACCATCCAATTGGGGACCTATATTTCCTTCCATATAAGGCTTCATACGGAGCCATTTAGATACTGGAATGGTAGCTATTGTTGTAAGCAAACTCAATAAGGGTTAAGTGATCATCCCAGCTACCACAAAAATCTAATACACATGCCCGTAGCATATCTTCCAAAGTTTGAATAGTACGTTCGGCTTGTCCATCGGTCTGTGGATGAAATGTCGTGCTAAGCTTCACCTGGGTACCTAGACCTTCTTGAAAGGACTTCCAGAATTTGGCTGTAAACTGCGCTCCCCTATCTGTAATAATGGATAATGGAACACCATGAAGTCGCACAATTTCCTTGAGATACAACCTCGCATAATTTTCTGCGGAGTATGTGGTTCTGACTGGAAGAAAATGGGTTGCTTTCGTGAGTCTGTCCACGATCACCCATATAGAATCATACTTGCCTCGGGAACGAGATAATCCTACAATAAAATCCATATTGATAACTTCCCATTTCCACGTAGGAATTTCCATTGCTTGCAATAACCCTCCTGGCTTCTGATGTTCGATCTTTACTTGTTGGCAATTTGGACATTGGGCTACAAATTCTGCTATGTCTCTATTCATTCCATCCCACCAATATATCAATTTGAGATCGTGGTATATTTTTGTTGCACCTGGGTGAATAGAATACCGAGAATAATGGGCTTCTTCCAGAATTCATCAGCACAATTCTGCAACATTCGGAACACATAGCCTGCCGTGGTATCTAAGGATCTCATCTATCGAAGTTTTAAATGGAGATCTCTCTTTTTCATGAAATGTGTCTCTATAGTGGCTCAACTGCGGATCTTCATACTGACGCACTTTCACTTCCACATTCAGAGACAAAACCGTGGGATCATTAATACCAATCCCTGCACTACCTGAATCAATTACACGTACTCCAAGATTAGCTAGCCGGTAAAGCTCATGAATCATTTCTTTCCTTTTCGTAGGAACTTCGCATAGACTATCCATTGATCGGCGGCTAAGCGCATTGGCTACTACATTTGCTTTTCCGGGGTGGTATAAAATACTCACATCATAATCTTTCAATAATTCTAACCACCGCCTCTGCCGCAGATTCAACTCCTTCTGTTTGAAAATGTATTGGAGACTCTTGTGATCTGTATAAATATCGACATGCACCCCATACAAGTAATGTCTCCACATTCTTAATGCATGAACGACTGTAGCTAATTCAAGGTCATGAGTTGGATAATTCTTTTCATGCTTCCGTAGCTGTCTTGAAGCATAAGCAATGACTCTACCATGCTGCATTAACACACATCCTAACCTAACACCGGAAGCATCAGTATACCACATAACGTTTTGACCCTTCTGAAAGTGTTAGGACTGGAGCTGAGGTTAATCTGTCCTTCACCTCTTGGAAGCTGCGTTCAGAAGCATCATTCCATTGAAATTTGGCTGACTTCTGGGTTAGTTTCGTCAATGGAGCTTAAATAGATAAGAAGCCCTCTACGAATCTTCTGTAATAACCTGCCAACCCCAGAAAACTATGAACTTCGGTAGGCGTCGTAGGCCTTGGCCAATTCTTTACCGCTTCAATTTTCTGAGTATCAACTCGAATACCATCATATGAAATGACATGGCCCAGAAATGTTACGGAATTCAGCCAAAACTCACACTTTGAAAATTTTGCGTATCATTCTCGAGCTCGAAGAATTCCAAGTACGATACGCAAGTGATCTGCATGTTCTGATTCTGTGCGAGAATACACCAGAATATCATCAATGAATACTATCACAAATAAATCCAAGAGTGGCCTGAATACATTATTCATCAAATTCATAAACACGGCCGTAGCATTGGACAACCCAAACGACATCACCCGGAATTCATAGTGGCCATATCTTGTTCTGAAAGCTGTTTTGGAATATCTTCTTCTCTAAACCTCACTTGATGATAACCCGACCTCAAGTCTATTTTAGAAAACCACTTGGCACCCTGTATTTGATCAAATAAATCATCAATCCTGGGGCGAGGATATTTGTTCTTTATCGTCACTTTGTTCAACTGCCTATAATCGATGCACATTCGTAGGGAACCATCTTTCTTTCTCACGAACAAGACTGGTGCTCCCCACGGCGATGAACTGGGTCTAATAAATCCCTTCTCAAGAAAATCTTTCAACTGCGCCTTTAGCTCTTTCAGAGGAATAGAAATAGGCTTGGTGTCCAGCAACACATCAATGGCGACGTCAATTTCTCTTTCTGGAGGAAGGCCTGGAAGCTCTTCTGGAAATACATCCGGAAATTCATTCACTACCGGAACAGATTGGAAAGTTGGCAACTTTGCTTCGGTGTCATGAACCCAGACTAGATGATTAATGTCGCCTTTGGCTATTATCTTTCTTGCCTTAAGGTAGGAAATAAACCTACCTTTTGGAGACGCTGTATTACCCTTCCATTCAAGCCCGGGCTCTCCCGGAAATTGGAATCGGACTATCTTCATTCGGCAATCCACATTAGCATAACATGAGGCCAACCAATCCATACCCATAATCACATCGAAATCCAGCATTTCTAGCTCAATTAAATCTGCTTTGGTCTGGCGATTGCATATCACAAGCACATAGTTTTTATACACTTGTCTAGCTAACACGGGATCACCAATCGGAGTAGTTACCTCAAAAGGTTCGATTGGCTCAGGTTTCACCCCAATACGACCAGCAACATATAGAGTAATATAGGAGAAAGTAGAACCCGGATCTATCAAGGCATATACATCATGGGAGAATACAGATAATGTACCTGTAACCACATCTGGGGAGGACTCGAGATCCTGTCGTCCAGCTAAAGCATACACACGAGGCTGAGTGGCACCTGAAATAGATACTCCCCCTCTGCCTCTGCCTCTACCTCGACCAACTAGGATCTGGGGAGTTTGCCCTACTAGGCGCACTGAAGATGAACCCGCTGCTGACCCTGTGGTCTGAATCCCCACTCTACCACTCGTCGACGGGCAATCTCGCATCATATGCCCAACCTGGCAACAGGCATAGCAAGCATCCGAACCTTGGCGACATTGTTCGGAATGTAATCTACCGCATTGACTGCATCGTGGAACTGAGGGTCTCCTCTGACTATAATCTTCCCTGAACTGAGAATCTGAGGCCCTCGAACTCTGACTCTGTCCTGAACGAAAGGAGCGATCAAATCTCCTACCCGTAAATCGAGGAGGTGCACTAGTCAGCGACTGGCCTGGATGTCTAGAATATGTCTGCATTGATCCCCTTCTATAATCACTGCCTGCTCCCATAGATCTAGCCCTCTTGCTTTTCCTTCTTTCAATATCACGATCACTTCTTGGTGGTGGCTGTCGTCCCTCTAAGTTCTGGGCATAGGTTTGTATTCTGGAAATATCCATCCCTTCTTGTAGCGAAGCCGTCAAACAATCCTTGAACAAATGTGGCCCCAAGCCACTCACAAACCTCTGCACCCTATCTCCCATATCGGCCACCATAGTCGGGGCATATCTAGCCAAGGAATTAAATTGCAGGCTATACTCCCGGGCAATCATACTTCCTTGCTTCAAATTTAGAAATCTATCCGCTCTAGCTCGGCGGACCTCGGGTGGAAATTAATGACGATTGAAAGCATCTACGAATTCTTGCCAAACCGGAGGAGGCGCATTCTCTCCTCTTGATAAGACCTAGTTATTATACCATAAGACTGCCACATCCCGGAGTCTATAAGATGCCAACTCCACAGATTCAGTTTCGGAGGCATGAACAATCCTTAACGTTCTTAACATCTCATCAATGAAACCTTGCGGGTCTTCATTCGGCTTTGACCCGAAAAACCCCGGAGGGTTTAGACTCATAAAGTCATGGGCTCGGGTACTAGCTGACTGATCACTTGGGCCCGCATTTTGCCGCTGTGCCTGGGCAGCAACCAACTGTGTCAATAGATGAATGGCCTCGTTCACTTGTTGACCCGAAGCAACCGGTGGAGGAACCGGAGCTGAAGCTCCTCCTGGTTCTCCTACATTTGGCAGGGTGGAGGAAGTATTAGATAAGGCCTCATTATGTGACTCGCCCTCTTCTACATTCATTGGAGGCTCTCTTTCTACCCGTCTTTTTATCGTAGTCTTGCCCTTCTGGGCGGCTGTAGCTTTTCCCTTTGGCGGCATTTCTGAAATTACAACACACTATTAGAGAGGATAAAATATTATACACGGCTCTATTGCACAATCTCATAAGAAGAAAGATGGTCATTTTTCCTAAATGCCCTGTAGCCTCCTGTTTATTGATGTGGCACGCAACACACCATAAACAAGACTCTACTAGACACGGCTGGTAGACACTTCCTAGGACTGAACTGCTCTGATACCACTTTTGTCACAACCCGGCTAGGGGCCGTGACGGGTACTCGGGGCTAACCACCGAGCACTACTCGTCCTACTACTTATCATGCTCATTAAGCATTCTTTTTATCAAAATCATACTCAGGTTATAAGAAAATCATCTTTCGTTCGGAAATATAAATGCTTTTATATGCACAAGCATTTTGGTCATTGAAATAATATATATATATATATATATATATATATACATAGTAGAAACCTCGTGAGACCATAGCACCCACACTGCGTATCTACGAGACTCTACTAAGTACTAGATATAAGGACGGGACAAGACCCCGTCATGCCCGAAATATACGTATGTTCACAAAAGAATAATCATAAGCACCTCTAAAACAATGGAGTGCTCTCAAACCAGCTGACAGCTACTATGAGTCTAGATCAAGCTCACCTCCCTGTCTACCTGTGGGCATGAACATAACGTCCAAAGAAAACGGACGTCAGTATGAACATTGTACTGAGTATGAGAGGCATAAACAATAATATTACGTCAATGAAATAAAGGAAGCATCAATAAGGAACATATGTATCTGGCTGTCAAATATAAAGGAAATGATGCATGTTGGCTTACTCATAATCATCATCATGTCATATATGCATAAATATATAAGCTGCCCGTCCATATCAGATCGGTGTGATAATCATTAGCTTGCGTCCAGGCCTCCCGCGTCCGGGGTATCATCTCATGCCGACCACTAGTGGTGTCTGCCTATGCCATCTGGCCATGGTGTATACGCTCCCCGCCTTAGCGGTGATTTCCTGGCCATATAGGCGCGGTGTTATATCATCATCATAATATTCTCAGCATAGTGCATTCATAAAGACTCAAGGACAACTATGCTTTATCGGGGTGACGTAAGGTCGTGATCCCCCGATTTCCTTATGGAGCACTCATTAACATCCTGCCTCACCTTGAAGGGAATAGTATATGAGGTGAGTGTAACCAATAATGACATCATTGACGTTTTAGGAACATCATATCATGAACATCTAGAACTTCTATACTTTAACTCATTACCTTGTGTAGCCATTTAGGAACATAGGCTCATATTTTTTGGAACTTAAGTGATTCATGGAGAGGAAGGAAAGTCATATTACGGGATTCATGCCATAGAAACAAAGGACTAGCCTCACATACCTTTGTCGTTTAACTACTCTATCGCTTGGTCGTTCCCCTTCGATGTTCACTTTTCTACCTTCAAGAAGATTCGCATTAACATTAGTTAGTCAGCTATGAGAACATTTTGCTATTTCTAGGGAAAATTGGGCAGCACTTCCTTTTTTTATACTACTTTTCCCACATTCTATAGCAACTCCCAACGTACATAACAATATTCACAATATCGCAACAACAATCATCTATCATCTACATTTACCACAGTTCACCATTTCCCTTTAATTTCTCCACAATTATGATTATAACTCGTTATCGCGTTTTCTCATATATAATACTTATTCCATGGTCTAAATGTCACTTATAACATATTCATAATCACATCATACCAACATTCATGATTCATCGCAATCACTATTGAACAATGACACTATTCACACATTCATGACCCAATTTCTATGTCTTTCCACAATCCAAGTGTTTCAACTTTTAACCACTCAAACCATATAAAATGGTCATAAAACTCACCTTGAGTTTTTTTGGCTTAGATGAACTTTTAATGGGTTTCATACACTTGATTTCATGGTTTTGGTGTAGTGGATTATGGATTTCCTTTGATTTCTTTTGGATGAATGATGAAGAGTGTTCTAGAATTTTCTTGAAGAGAGGAGAGTGGAAGATGGAATGAAATAAAATGAAGGAGGGGTCTTTATATTAATTCATGAAATCAGTCCCGACCGAGATATACGGTACGATCGACGGAGCGTCGATCTGACCGTCGAAGTCGTTAAATTTCCAGTGAGCAATCTGTCATTTCCTCTCATTCTACGGTGAGAAGGACGGTTCGTTGAACTAATCGACGGAGCATCGACCTATTCGTCGAGTGGTCTTTGCTATAGCTCAAGTCTACGGCACAATTGACGAAGGGTCGACTCGTCCAACGGTACAAAGAACGGCCGTCGAACCCCCTTTTTACAGAACTGCGTTGGAGTTTCATTTGACGAACTTTCCTCTCTTGCCTCTAACTTCTTTGGAATCTTGATTAGAATTATTAAGTATCCCTTCTTACTTGTAGGGACATCATGTTCACCTTAACTTACGTTAGTCCCTTCACCGCTCAGCAACCCAAAGTTTCGAGGTGTAACAATTATGGAGCTGTGCTGGGTCATATATAGATATGTATGATTATAGGTATGTCACGGCCCTGTCCTGACTCATAATATTCAGTTTACTTCTTGGAGGCTTCTACAGACCGTGTCCCGTGGTATGTTTGTCGATATGTCGACAAAGTGATGTCAGTTGTGTTATTTGTGGATTTTAAAAGAGTATGTATTTTAGATGATTTCGATTGGTTTAATGTACTTATTTGATTGAAAGTTTTCATAATCGTTATAAAGATAATGATTTCTATTTGGAAAAGTTTTATGTTCTTAAAAGTTTTTGAAATGACAGGTTTTGATAGAGCGAATGTCTAAGGGTTCGCTCGACTCTGTTGAGAGCCGGGTGCCCGTCATGCCCTACCATTGTTAGGGTGTGACATTTCATCTACTTCCACCAAATTCCATATAAAATCCCAAACAACAGTAACAACATCAACAATACCATGATTAAGAGATTTCATTGAAATTATCTCATGCCGCCCACTTGTGGTGTCTACTTATGCCATCTGGCCATGGTGTATACGCTGCCCGCCTTAGCGGTGATTGCCCGGCCGTATAGGCGCGGTGTTATATCATCATCATAATATGCTCAGCATAGTTGTTACACCTCGGAAAATTTTTCCGTTGGTACGTAAGTGAACGAACTAGTGATAAGTATGAGTGCATGAGGTCCATGAGCAAGAAACGACGTTTGATGACCTTAGGCGAGATTTCGAAGGTATCCGATGTGAGATGAGAAAGTTGGCAAAGTTAAGATGAGATATAAGGTGAGCAATGCATGTGCATGAACGTGGGTGATTAAAATGAGAAGTCTAAGAGATATGAAAAGTTGCAGATTTGAAATCTGCCCAGTGGTCGTAAAGTGCAAAATACGGACCGTAAATTGGTATACGGTCCGTAAACTGGCAGTCGTAAATTACCATGCAAGACTTCGACTTTCTGCCCAGTTGAGAAATGGTAATATACGACACGGAGGATGGATCGTAAAGTGATTTACGGCCCGTAAACCATGATCGTAAATCACCATGCATGCAGCCAAAGTTTCTGGTTCTGGAAATGGTTAAAGACGACCACGAGGGATGGTCCGTAAAGTGGAATACGGACCGTAAACCTCCATGGACGACCACTGTTCACCCAGCACAGATTTTTGCAATTCATTAAATAAGGGAACCAACACTTATTTTATTTCATTACAACATTACACCACTTCTCTCTAAAACCTCTCTCTACATTTATTATACAAGTTTTCAAGGATATTTAAGGATCAACAACATAAAACAAGGTGAGTCAAGAGTAAGAACATCAT
This sequence comes from Lycium barbarum, assembly GCF_019175385.1. Taxonomy (NCBI): domain Eukaryota; kingdom Viridiplantae; phylum Streptophyta; class Magnoliopsida; order Solanales; family Solanaceae; genus Lycium; species Lycium barbarum. The sequence goes on along the minus strand of NC_083344.1, from coordinate 65,070,043 downwards.
CAAAGATCATCTAGGTCAAGAAATCCAAATGGAGAAAAACTACAGTTTTGCTCAAAGTGGAGTATTATTAATCAAAGCTTGTTCCTACAACTTCTAAGGTAAGATTCATGATTTTTACATGATGTTTAAGGTATTGAAGAGTTGAAAACATGGATTGTAGAAAATATGGTCAAGTAGGTCATGAATGATGAATAGTGACATTTTGAGGAATAATTTGAATTGAATCATGAATGTTGTCGTGTTGTGATATGAATGCATTATAAATGGTACCAAGATCATTAACTAGACACTTTAGACGAATGGACGAAGTTGTATGTTATGACCATGAATATGGGTGAATTAGAGGCAAATTAAGGAATCTAGATAATGTGGATAATGTGAATGACTAATAGCAATTGTTATGATATTAATGAAGGTATAAACGCTAGCATTGGAAGGAAGCGTGCAAGTGTAGAATAGTCCGACGAAAAGGTATATAAGGCTAACCCTTCTTTCATAAGGCATGGTTCCTTGGCCAAACTCTTAAATCCTCTATATGAGTATGTTGTATTCAAACGATTGACACTCCGAGCTCATAAGCTCACGATCCTCGATATGTGCTACGATTGTACTACGTACCCCATATGACGAGTAAGCATAAGATATAGATGTAGCGAAAATGATGATGATAGTGAAGACGATGATAATAATAATGATGCTAAAGGTGCCTACGGGCTATTATACTTACATGTGCCTATGAAGGGCTATAGTGACACCCCGAGCTTATAACGCCGGGTAGGATATATGTATATGAATATGTATAAAGTATGTATACGATTACGTAATGCGCGCACACCTCTGCAGATGGTACGGATAACCCTGAAACCTTGGTAGGGCCAGGTATGAGTAACCTTGAGCCTTGGTTGGCGAAGTATGTATGAAACACCGATCCTATGAGGTCGGGTATGCTATGTAAATGCCATGTATATGAAATGACTATGTATATAATATGAATATGAATGTGATAAGACTATGTATAAGAATACGAATAAGGACATGTATACGAATATAAGCACAAGTCTGGTACGAGTACTATTATGGAATACGGATGATGACGTAGGTGTACAAGTACGTATGAAAAATGGAAAGTCCTACGAAAGGCAGGTAAGCGCTATGACGATGATATTATTGTCTCCCCCCTCCTATGCTATTTCATATGTTGTTCATGATGCTTATTTATTGATGTTGCTCATGCTTTACATACTCAGTACATTCTTTGTACTGACGTCCTTTTGTTTGTGGACGCTGTGTCATGCCCGCAGGTGCACAGGGAGACAGACTTGATCCATAGCTGCCTATTCAGAGATTACATAGAGAGCTCCATTTCCTTCGGAGCCATATCTTTTGGGTACTCATTCTTTTGTGTATATAATTATGGGCATAGCGGGGTCCTGTCCCGCTAATGTGATATGTTATACTCTTAGAGGCTCGTAGACATGTGTGTGTATGGGTAGATGTGTTTGGCCTTGTCGGCCTATGTTTTGTATATCATTTTGTCGGCCACGTTGGCCCATGTACATTGATGTGGCATAGATGCCTATGATGATATAAATGTGCTATTGTCCAAATGAGACTAGTTGACGAATGAATGGAAATGCATGTATAATTATGTGGCTCACCTAGATGTAAGCATAAGATTAAGCTAAGAGGGTGCCCGGGTGGGCTAGCACCGGGTGCTCGTCGTGGCTCCGAGTCGGGTCGTGATAAAAGTGGTATCAGAGCAGTTCAGTCCTAGGGTGTGTCTACGAGCCGTGTCTAGTAGAGTCTTGGTTATGGGTGTGTTGCGCCACACTTATAAACAAGCAGTTGTGGACATTTTAAGAATAAATGACCTGCTTTCTTCATAAGAATCGTGCGATAGAGCTATGATGTAGGATTTTGTTGCTCCTAAATCGTGTGTTGTGTATTTCAGAGATGCCTAAAAAGGGAAAGACTACGGCATCCCAAAAGGGCAAGACGGTGGCAGAGAAGCGGGCTAAGAAAGCACCGCCACCGGTAGTAGAGGAAAGTGAGTCCCAGGATGCGGCTCAATCTCAGCCCTCCCAGATAGTGCCCGTCTTTGAGGAGCGTGAGGGAACCTCAGCCCTAGCTCCAGCATCTCCAGCGCCTCCACCAAATGCTTTGGGCCAAGATGTAAAAGGGGCCATTACTTTATTGGCTCAATTGGTTGCGGCCCAGGCTCAGAGGCACAGTTCAGGGTATGGTGATAGGGCTGTTAGTGCAAGAGCTCGTGATTTCATTACTTTGAACCCTCCGGAATTCTTTGGGTCAAAGCCAGAGGAGGATCCTCAGGATTTCATCGATGGTATGCTAAGGACGCTCGGATTGATACATGCTTATGACACCAAGTCGGTAGAGCTAGCGTCATATAGATTGAGAGATGTTTCGATCCAGTGGTATACAGTATGGATGGCTTCACGGGGAGCCAATGCACCTCCCCCGGTATGGCAAGAGTTTGTTGATGCATTTCTCCGTCATTATATGCCTCAAGAAGTTCGGCGACCAAGGGCCGATAAATTCTTGAACTTGTGGCAAGGAAGCATGAGTGCCCTAGAGTATAGCCTCCGTTTTAACTCCTTGGCCAGGTATGCTTCGGCCATGGTAGCAGATATGGGCGACAGGGTACACCGATTTGTAAATGGCCTAGGGCCCTATCTGATGGATAAATGCTTGACTGCGTCCTTTCAGGACGGTATGGACATTGCACGCATTCAGGCACATGCTCAGAACTTAGAAGAAAGCCTACAGCAGCGAAGAGGTGAACGTGAGCAAGATCGGGGACATAACAAGAGGGCCAGATCTTCAGGCCCAATGAGTGAGTCCTGAAGCGGACACAGGCAACAGTTCCCTAGACATTCGGGCTATTCTATGACCAGTGCACCTCCACGGTTTTCAGGCCAGAGCCTTGATAGATCTACTCATCCTGGGCCGAGTCAGAGTTATTCGGGGTCCCAGTTTAGAGGTGATTCAGGCCAGTCAAGGCCACCTATGCCACGATGTTCCCAGTGTGGGATGTCGCATTGGGGTCAATGCCGATTGGGTTCAGATGTTTGCTATTCATGTGGTCGCCCAGGCCATATTATGCGTGATTGCCCCTCAATACATGGTAGAGGTAGGACCCAACAATCAGGGTCGGTAGCCGGATCTTCGGCATCTGTACGCCCTACGGGGCCAGGTTCACATGCGCCAGTCGGCTATGGTAGAGGTAGAGGCACAGCTCCCAGTACTAGCGGTACTCAGCACTGTATTTATGCCTTGGCTGGACGCCAAGATCTAGAGTCTTCTCCTGACATGGTCACTGGTATATTATCGGCATTCTCTCATGATGTATATGCTTTGATTGATCTGGGATCCACGTTATAATATGTTACTCCTTATATTGCGGGTCAATTTATAGTTGAGCCGGAGTCGATCAAACCTTTTGAGGTGTCCACACCCGTGGGTGAATCGGTAATAGGGTGTGTGTGTATGGGTAGATGTGTTTGGCCTTGTCGGCCTATGTTTTGTATATCATTTTGTCGGCCACGTTGGCCCATGTACATTGATGTGGCATAGATGCCTATGATGATATAAATGTGCTATTGTCCAAATGAGACTAGTTGACGAATGAATGGAAATGCATGTATAATTATGTGGCTCACCTAGATGTAAGCATAATATTAAGCTAAGAGGGTGCCCGGGTGGGCTAGCACCGGGTGCTCGTCGCGGCCCCGAGTCGGGTCGTGACAATAGTGCATTCATAAAGACTCAAGGACAACTATGCTTTATCGGGGTGACGTAAGGTCGTGATCCCCCGATTTCCTTATGGAGCACTCATTAACATCCTGCCTCACCTTGAAGGGAATAGTATATGAGGTGAGTGTAAGCAATAATGACATCATTGACGTTTTAGGAACATCATATCATGAACATCTAGAACTTCTATACTTTAACTCATTACCTTGTGTAGCCATTTAGGAACATAGGCTCATATTTTCCGGAACTTAAGAGATTCATGGAGAGGAAGGAAAGTCATATTACGGGATTCATGCCATAGAAAGAAAGGACTAGCCTCACATACCTTTGTTGTTTTACTACTCTATCGCTTGGTCGTTCCCCTTCGATGCTCGCTTTTCTACCTTCAAGAAGATTCGCATTAACATTAGTTAGTCGGCTATGAGAACATTTTGCTATTTCTAGGGAAAATTGGGCAGCACTTCCTTTGTTTATACTACTTTTCCCACATTCTATAGCAACTCCCAACGTACATAACAATATTCACAATATCGCAACAACAATCATCTATCATCTACATTTACCACAGTTCACCATTTCCCTTTAATTTCTCCACAATTATGATTATAACTCGTTATCGCGTTATCTCATCTATAATACTTATTCCATGGTCTAAATATCACTTATAACATATTCACAATCACATTATACCAACATTCATGATTCATCCCAATCACTATTGAACAATGACACTATTCACACATTCATGACCCAATTTCTATGTCTTTCCACAATCCATGTGTTTCAACTTTTAACCACTCAAACCATATAAAATGGTCATAAAACTCGCCTTAGATGATGGATGAACAACACTCAAGTGGAACTTCTCTTCTTGCACCAAAACCCTAACTTTCTTCTCTTGAGTTTTCTTGGCTTAGATGAACTTTTAATGGGTTTCATACACTTGATTTCATGGTTTTGGTGTAGTGGATTATGGATTTCCTTTGATTTCTTTTGGATGAATGATGAAGAGTGTTCTAGAATTTTCTTGAAGAGAGGAGAGTGGAAGATGGAATGAAATAAAATGAAGGAGGGGTCCTTATATTAACTCATGAAATCAGTCCCGACCGAGATATACGGTACGATCGACGGGGCGTCGATCTGACCGTCGAAGTCGTTAAATTTCCAGTGAGCAATCTTTCATTTCCTCTCATTCTACGGTGAGAAGGACGGTTCGTCGAACTAATCGACGGAGCGTCGACCTATTCGTCGAGTGGTCTTCGCTCTAGCTCAATTCTACAGCACAATTGACGAAGCGTCGACTCGTCCAACGGTACAAAGAACGGCCGTCGAACCCCCTTTTTACAGAACTGCGTTGGAGTTTCATTTGACGAACTTTCCTCTCTTGCCTCTACCTTATTTGGAATCTTGATTAGAATTATTAAGTATCCCTTCTTACATGTAGGGACATCATGTTCACCTTAACTTACGTTAGTCCCTTCACCGCTCAGCAACCCAAAGTTCTGAGGTGTAACAATTCTGGAGCTGTGCTGAGTCATATATAGATATGTATGATTATGGGTATGTCAGGGCCCTGTCTTGACTCATAATATTCAGTTTACTTCTTAGAGGCTTCTGCAAACCATGTCCCGTGGTATGTTTGTCGAGATGTCGACAAAGTGATGTCAGTTGAGTTATTTGTGGATTTTAAAAGAGTATGTATTTTAGATGATTTCGATTGGTTTAAAGTACTTATTTGATTGAAAGTTTTCATAATCGTTATAAATATAATGATTTCTATTTGGAAAAGTTTTATGTTCTTAAAAGTTTTTGAAATGACAGGTTTTGATAGAGCGAAAGTCTAAGGGTTCGCTCGACTCTGTTGAGAGTCGGGTGCCCGTCATTCCCTACCATTGTTAGAGTGTGACATTTCATCTACTTCCACCAAATTCCATATAAACTCCCAAACAGCAATAACAACTTCAACAATACCATGATTAAGAGATTTCATTCAAATTATATCCAATAGAATCCCAAAACTTATTCCCATAATCAATTTATAACAACAATTTCAACACAACCCTTTATACACTTATATACAACACTTCCCCATAATCATTATTACCCCTCATAATAAGATTATACTCAAAGCATTCTAATAATTATAACTCAAGTTAATTTACTACTCCAAATATCCTCAAATTCATAGTTGAACTTCCTTGGTCTCTTTCTTTCGTCAATCAAGTTGTATATCAATAAAACATCCTCAACGACTTGCAATAGATGTGACAACTTACCTTAATCACACAAGAGCAAGTTTTGGATCAAATTATTCCACTTGAGCGGAACCCCCAACTTCAACACCAAAGGAATTATTGGACTCTACAAACCCTAGTGAGCCTCCCAACACTTAAATCTCTTGATTTTTCACCTTTCAATCCTTGATTTCACTTGGGTTTTGTTGGATATGTTTAGAGGAAGATTCTAGAACTTTCATGGACTTGGGAAATGTTGTAAATGAGCTAAAATGAATAAGGGTCGAGTATATAAAATTTAAAAAGTCTGCCACCGCCTCAGATATACGGTCCAATATACGGACCGTAAATAATTTATGATCCGTACATCTGGACCGTAAATCCCCAATAGAAAACACCAACCACTGGTTTAATTCTATGGTGGAAATCATGGAATTTATGGTCCGTATAATATATACGATCCGTAAATCAAACCGTGGATCCCAACTTTTGCTGAAAGTTATTCTCGTTGATTCATTGAGCCTTTAATCCTTCTAATACCTGGTAAACATGAACTTAACCCATTATAACTATAAGATAAACATGTCTAATCTCATTTAATCTTGATAACCCCGGGGTCCAAGGCTAGAACCACTAACACACGACGAATCTCAATGTACGAAACCACAAGGTGTAACATCCTTCCCCCTTCAGAAACATTCGTCCTCGAATGTTAGACTCTTAGGGATTCTACAGAAATTTCGCCCGAGTTTTCCCTGTAGATATATCACTACCATCCTATCACAATAACCCAGAATATACAATGTCTCACAGGGCTACAAGAACAACATTAATAATGGCCCCACACGACCAAGAAATCATAAAAAAAAAAAGTATTACGCACCTGGAGACAATGCTGTCTCTACTTGAACCTCCTCTGGCAATGGAAACAAGTATGGGTACCTGGAATTCATATTTTCTTTAGCTTCCCAAGTCATTCTTCTTTATTTCTGTTTCTTCATAGGACTTTAACTGAAGCTACATCTTTAGTTCTTAACCTCTGAACTTGCCTATCTAGGATTGCAGTGGGGACTTCTTCGTAGGATAATTGTTCGGTGACCTGAACATCATCTACCGGTACAATTCTGGAAGGATCCCCAATGCACTTGCGAAGCATTGATACATGAAAAACCAGATGGACTATTTCTAATTCTAAAGGTAAATCTAACTCATAGGCTACTTGGCCCACTTTGCATACAACCTTGTAAGGTCCAATGTATCGAGGACTAAGCTTACCTTTCTTACAAAATCTCATTACACCTTTCATAGGTAATACCTTCAAGAATACCCAATCATTGACTTGGAATTCCAAATCTCGTCGGCAATTGTTTGCATAAGACTTTTGTCGACTTCGGGATGAAAATAATCGATCCCGTATAAGCTTAACTTTCTCCACTGCCTGCTGAACCAAATATGGCCCTACTAGTTTAGTCTCTCCCACTTTGAACCATCCGATTGGTGATCTACACTTTCGCCTATATAAAGCTTCATACGGGGCCATCTGAATATTGGAATGATAACTATTGTTATATGCAAACTCAATGAGTGGTGAATGATGATCCTAGCTGTCTCCGAAGTCTAACACATATGGTCTCAACATATCTTCGAGGGTCTAAATAGTGCGCTTGGCTTGTCCATCAGTCTGAGGGTGAAATGATGTGCTAAGACTCACCTGAGTTCCCAAACCATCTTGGAAAGACCTCCAGAAATTTGCTGTAAATTGCGCATCTCTGTCGGAGATAATAGATACTAGGACACCATGGAGTCGTACTATCTCTTTGATATAAAGCTTTGCACAATCCTCAGCTAAGTAAGTAGTTCTGACAGGTAGAAAATGAGCCGATTTCGTGAGTCTATCCATAATAACCCATATTGAACCATACTTACGCTGATAACGAGGTAGGCCTATAATGAAATCCATATTAATTACTTCCCATTTCCAAGTCAGAATCTCCATAGCATGTAGCAATCCTCCAAGCTTCTGATGCTCGATCTTTACCTGTTGACAATTGGGACATTGAGCTACGAACTCTGTTATGTCTTTATTCATTCCATCCCACCAATAAATGGACTTAATATCATGATACATCTTTGTTGCTCCCAAATGAACAGAATAACGGGAACAATGAGCTTCCCCTAAAATCTGGCGACGTAACCCTGCGACATCGGGAACACATAATTTGTCTCGATATCTAAGGACTCCATCTGCTAAAATTCCAAATGGTGATTTTTTCTTCCGAGCGAAGGTATTTCTATAATGAATTAACATGGGATCTTAATACTGGTGCTCTTTCACCTCAACTACTAAAGATGAAACAGCTGAATTCTGGACAGTGACTCCCATATTGCCTGAGTTCCTCAAGCAAACTCCTAGGCTGGCTAGCTGTTGAAGCTCACGAGCTAACTCCCTCTTCTCTGGCTGAACATCACATAAACTGCCTATGGATTTATGGCTAAGAGCATCAGCTACTACATTTGCCTTTCCAGGATGATATAGGATACTCACATTATAATCCTTCGATAGCTCAAACCATCGTCTTTGCCGTAGATTCAACTCCTTCTGCTTTAAAATATACTGGAGGCTCTTATGGTCTGTATAGATATCAATGTGAACTCTATATAACTAATGCCTCACATCTTCAATGCCTAGATCACCGCAGCCAACTCTAGATCATAGGTTGGGTAGTTTTTCTAATGTTTCTGTAACTGCCTTGAAGCATAAGCAATCACCTTACCATGCTACATCAACACATAACCTAGTCCAACACCTGAGGCATCACAATAGACAACATAGCCTTCAGATCCTTCTGGCAGTGTCAGAACTGAGGCCGAAGTCAACCTGTTCTTCAATTCTTGAAAACTACGCTCACACACATCCGTCCATTGGAATTTAGCTTCTTTCTGAGTCAGCTTTGTTAGTGCTGCAGAGATAGAAGAAAAACCTTCTACAAACCTTATATAATAACCGGCCAAACCTAGAAAGCTACGAACTTTCATGGGTGTTATAGGTCTCGGCCAAGTCTTCACAGCTTCAATCTTCTGGGTATCCACCCAAATAGCATGAGTTGGAATAATATGCCCTGGAAATGTCACATAATTCAACCAGAACTCACATTTTGAGAACTTTGCATATAACTCCCGAGCCTGAAGAATTCTAAGGACGGCACGTAAATGATCTGCATATTCTGTCTTAGATCGAGAATACACCAGAATACCATCAATGAACATAATCACAAATGAATCTAAGAAAGGCCTGAATACAATGTTCATCAAATCTATAATACCGCTAGAGCATTCATTAACCCGAACGACATCACCCGAAATTCAAAATGACCATGTCCGGTTTTGAAGGCCGTCTTCGGGATATCTTTCTCCCTAACTCTCACCTGGTGGTACCCTGATCTAAAATCTATTTTTGAAAACCATTTGGAGGCCTGCAATTGATCAAATAAATCATCAATTCTTGGAAGGAGATACTTGTTCTTTATTGTCACCTTATTCAGCTATCGGTAATCGATACACATTTGCAAGGAGCCATCTTTCTTCCTCACAAATAACATCGGTACGCCCCACGGCGACGAACTAGGCCTTATAAAGCTTTTCTCAAGCAAATCCTTCAAGTGTTTCTTCAACTCCCTCAATTCTGCAGGAGCCATTCTATAAGAAGGAATAGATATTGGTTTAGTATCCGGTAACACATCGGTAGCAAAGTCAATCTCCCGTTATGGTAGAAGACCTGGAAGCTCGTCTGCAAACACGTCCGAAAACTCATTCACTACCGGAACAGATTGAAGAGTCGGTGGCTTTGCCTCCGTATCCTGATCCCGAAGTAGATGATAAATACATCCCTTAGCAATCATCTTTCTTGCCTTGAGATTGGAAATAAACCTACCTCTCCGAGATACTGTATTACCCTTCTATTCTAGAACTGGCTCTCCTACAAACTGAAAACGAACCACCTTCGTTCTACAATCAACATTGGCATAACAAGAAGCCAACCAATCCATGCCCATAATGACATCAAAGTCTACTATATTGAGCTCAATCAGATCTGCCGTGGTTCATCGATCACAGACTATAACCACACAATTTCTATATACCTGACTAGCTATAACAAGGTCACCAACGGGTGTAGACACCTCAAAAGGTTTAATCGACTCAGGTTTCACCCCAATCTGACTGGCAATATAAGGAGTAACATATGAAAATGTAGACCCTGGATCAACCAATGCATATACGTTATGATAAGATACTGATAATATACCTGTGTCAACATCAGGGGAGGACTCAAGATCTTGGCGCCTAGCTAGTGCATAAATACGGTTCTGAGGACCGTTCGAGTTGGACGCTCCCTTTCTACCCCTACCATGGCCTGTCGGTGTTTGTGAACTCTGCCTAGAGGGTTTACAGATGATAAAGAACCAGCTGCGGACCCCGTGGGATGAACGATACCTCTACCACCCCTCAATGGACAGTCTCGCATCATATGGCCTGTCTGGCCGCAGACATAACAAGCATCCGTACCTAATCGGCACTAGCCAGCATGCAATTACCATACGTGGTAAGGGTGATCTCATCTGCCCGGAATCACCTCTGTACTGAGAACCCGGAGCTCTGAAACTTTGGCCTGGTTTGGAATAAATAGGGCGATCAAATCTCTTGCCTACAAACCGTGGAGGTGCACTAATCGCTGACTGGCCCGAGTGCCTAGAATACTGCTGCCTCTGACCCCCTCTGAACTGGCTACTAGCACCTAAGGATCTGGCCTTTTTACTATAACCTCTATCATAATCACTCTCACACCTCCGTTGTTGCTGTAGTTCTTCCCAATTCTGGGCATGGACTTGAATACGAGAAATATCTATACCCTCCTGAAGCGAGACCATCAAACAATCATCAATCAAATGTGGCCCCAAACCGTTCACGAACCAGTGGACACAATCCCCCATATCCGCTACCATAGCTGGAGCATACCTGGCCAAGGAATTATAATGAAAACTATATTCTTGGGCGCTCATATTCCCTTTTCTGAGGTTTAGGAATCTATCAGCTCTGGCCCGTCGAACCTCTAGCAGCAAATAGTTTTGGACAAAAGCAACTACAAACTCTTGCCATACTGGTGGAGGTGCATTCGCCCCTCTAGAAGATATCCAGGTGCTGTACCAATGAACCGCCATATCTCGCAATCTATAAGAGGCCAACTCTACCGACTCAACATCAGAAGCATGCATTACCTGCAATGTCCTCAACATCTCATCTATGAAGCTCTGCGGGTCCTCGTTCGATTTTAACCCAAAGAATTTTGGAGGGTCCAAGCTAATGAAATCACGGACTCTAACGCTAAAAGCTCAATCACCATGACTCGAACCTTGCTGCTGAGCTTAGGCGGCTACTAACTGAGTTAACAATTGAATGGCCTCCCTCATCTCCTGGCCTGAGGCATCCGGTGGAGGGACTAGAGGTGTTGGACCTGGAGCTGAGGCTTCTCTATGCTCCTCTAGAGCGGGCAGAGTATGAGAGGATCGGGATGGAATCTTATTCTGGGACTCGCCCTTCTCTAAATCTGTAGGCGATACCTGCTCAGTCCTCCTGCCTGCCACTGACTTACCCTTCTGAGCCACTGTAGCTTTTCTCTTCACCGACATCGCTGAAATCATAACACAAGATTAGGAAAACAGAACTCTTATAACATGGTTGTATCACACGATCTAAGAGGAGAAAGAAAGGTCAATCATTCCTAAATGCCCCGCAGCCTCCTGTTTATCAGTTTGGCATGCTTCACACCCATAAACAAGACTCTAATGGACACGGCTCGTTGATACACCCTAGTACAAACTGCTCTGATACCACTTTTGTCAAGACCCAACCGAAGAGCCATGATGGGTACGCGGAGCTAATCTACCGAGCACTTCTTAGCATAGTTCTCATACTTATATCTAGGTGGACCACATGACTAACTCAGAAGCATCATAGACTATATAATGACCAGCAACTGTGCCATATGTACAAGCCGACAAGGCTGCAAAAAATAATATACAATGATATGAACCGATAAATATACTGAACATCTGTCTAGGAGCCTCTACAAAGAGTACAAACATCATGAGGACGGGACGGGACAGGACCCGTCATGCCCATATGTATACAAAAGAATAATACCGGCTAAACTGTAACTCCAAGACAAATGGAGCATTCCTGAGCAAATGCTGATGAAGCAACCTAAGGATCCGGTTCGTCTCCCTATCTACCTGTGGGCCTGAACGCAGCATCCACAAGAAAAAGGATATCAGTACGAATAATGTACACAGTATGCAAGGCACGAATAACAACATAATAAAGATATGGGAGGTAATATGAAATAAGAGAGATAATCTGTACATCTGGATGCCTGTTAAGGCCGATGTCATGTATGCTTAGCTTTTAAAAAAATATTTTTCATAATCATGGAACAACTCAATAATATTATGAAAACATTAAGAGCTACAAGCTTTGGTATCTTTAGAAAAAGAATCAACCTCATCATCAATATAGAGAATATTTGTCAACAATATCATGAGAAGCTTGAGAATTATGAGCTTCTAGCGTTTCTTGGAAATAGGACATTATCGATATCATGTATGGGTTCACATTAAGGGAATCATGCCTTTAGAAAGAAAAGGGTTAGCCTTACATAACTTTTCGTCTCCTCAACTACTTAACGTTTCTTCTTCTAAGTTCACAAATCTACATTCAAGAGGATTTACACTAATGTCAAGTCTTGGAAATACTCATAAGTTCAAACTAGAATGATTAATAAACTAGTGGAAATTGGGCAGCACTTCCCCTATTTCATCTACTTACACCAAATTCCAAATCACCTCCCAAACAACAATAACAATTTTAACAATACCATGATTAAGAGATTTCATTCAAATTATATCCAATGCAATTCCAAAACTTATTCCCATAATCCATTTATAACAACAACTTCAACACAACCCCTTATACACTTGTATACAACACTTCCCCATCATCATTATTACCCCTCCTAAGAAGATTATACTCAAAGCATTCTAATAATGATAACCCAAGTTAATTTACTACTCAAAATATCCTCAAATTCATATTTGAACTTCCTTTTTCTCTTTCTTTCCTCAATCAAGTTGTATAACAATCAAACATCCTCAACAACTTGCAATAGATGTGAAAACTTACCTTAATCACACAAGAGCAAGCTTTGGATTAAATTATTCCACTTGAGTGGAACCCCCAACTTCAACACCAAAGGAATTCTTGGACTCTACAAACCCTAGTGAGCCTCCCAACACATGAATCTCTTGATTTTTCACCTTTCAATCCTTGATTTCACTTGGGTTTTGTTGGATATGTTTAGAGGAAGATTCTAGAATTTTCATGGACTTGGGAAATGTTGGAAATTAGCTAAAATGAATAAGGATCGAGTATATAACATAAAAAAAATCTACTACTGCCTCAGGTATACGGTCCAATAGACGGACCATAAATAATTTACGGTCCGTACATTTGGACCGTAAATCCCCAACAAAAAACACCAACCACTGATTCAATTCTATGGTGGAAATCATGGAATTTACAGTCCGTATAATATATACGGTCCGTAAATCCAACAGTAAATCCCAACTTTTGCTGAAACATTTTCTCGTCGATTCATTGAGCCTCTAATCCTTCCAATACCTGCTAACCATGAACTTAACCCCTTTTAACTATAAGATAAACATGTCTAATCTCATTTAACTTTGATAACCCCGGGTCAAAGACTAGAATCACAAATATATGATGAAACTCAATGTACAAATTCACGAGTTGTAACATCTATAATTATAGAAGCAGAAGGAATGAAGATAGATGAGCGGACAATATTTACTTACTCTACAGCAGCATATATGAGATGGAAAGGTTACTTAAGTATGAATAAAACTTAGTTCACTATATCAGAATGAGCAGCTGAGTAAACTCAAGTCGCAACATGTAAAAGTTCAAGTTTGAAGGACTCTTCTATTGGTTATGATTTCATACACCTGGTAAGAGCTTTGAGGTTGCTTTGAGTGAAATCAAAGCAGAAACTTGGACAATTTGCAGTTAGACTAGCTTTTATACATTGGCTGTTTGTTTCATTTCATAGGTACTTTTGGCTTTTTTTGTTTTGTTTTTCTGTACAGATTCTTTTTATTAATAAACCCACAACTAGTATCATGCTAGTCGTTTGATTAAAAATAAATAGATAATTGGTGACTTATTCTGAAAGTGGATTATTTGAGGAATCTTATGTGTGATACATGTTCGTTGTGCCTGTTTGCCTATTTCATTTATTATATATATATATATGTATGCATGATACTAATCTTAGTCGGCCTATGATTCCTACCAGTACGTGTTGTTTGTACTGACCTACACTTGCTGCACTTTTTTGTGAGTGCAGATTTTGAGCCAGAGACATCTTCTAGACCTTAGTTGAGGTTATTCGCTACAGGATCTGAGGGTGCGCTCCTATCTGTGCCATGCCGCCTGAAGATCTTTCTTTATTTCAGTTGTTTATTTTCATCCTAGACATTATGTTTATTTTTAGACAGTATCTCTTCTTTAAGACATTGTTGGTTAGAGTCCTTGTACGGTGACTTTCTAATTTTGGAGATGTAATAGCTAGGTTTCCGCACTTGCTATTTAGTTTATTTTATTGTCATACATTTTATTCCATTATTTGTGAGCGTTGTTTAGTAATTGTTTTAAGTAATTAGAATTGGCTTAATAATGGGTTAAGGGATTGGTTCGCCCAATATAGGATTAGTGCGGGTGCCACTCACGTCTGTTGGGACGTGATAGTAAACATGTTCTATCCAAGATAGAGTTGCAAGATAAAATGAATGAGCCAGAAACAGATGCAAAATGCGAGTGAACCTGGTCAATGGAAAAGTTCTATCTAAGATACTGAGACGAGTAAGAGTTGAATAAACCACGTGCTTGAACTAGGTCCAAGAACATGTTCCAGAAGAGTCATGCTGCGAGTGGGATTTGTGATTTATGGTAAGGAATTGGCGGACAAGTTGTTGGATTTCTTTCCATAATTATCAAGATACTTCAGACTCCTAAAAGGATATGGAAGCCGCATGAAAGCAAGAATCCTGAGTCAACTCAAACCTTAACTCTCATGATGGGCCTCATCATGTAGGATTTGGGTTCAACCAACTTGATGCAAACCTAAAGCTATATATATTTAAGTCCTTCTATGAAGAAGTTTTTCTTCAACCGACTTGATGCAAACCTAAAGCTATATATATTCAAGTCCTTCCATGAAGAATTTTTATGCACTCATAGAAAGAGAAAATCAGAAACTGAGCAAACCGTGTTATTGCAACAATTTTGAGAGTCCTGATTACTAAAGCGCGACCTGATACTAAGAAGAAGATTGAAGAACATGTATCATAGAGTTTATGTATTACAACTCTTGAGTCTAGAATCGTGTATTAGGATTTACTATCGAGTTGTACCTTTATCAGCTTTCATAGAAGCAAATTGTAATAGGTATAAACACTTATCTAATTCAAGTTCAAGTTAAAGGCAACTTGAAGTGGGATCATTAGCCTAGGGAGATTAGTGGCAGGAATTAGTGTTTAGTTCCTAGGTTACAGAGTTTGTAACTTGAATTTGCAAATGCTCATAGTTGTAGTGGAGTTTGGGTAAAATCCTACAGAGGTGTAGGTCATGGTTTTTTCACCATTGTGAGCCATTTCCACGTAAAATTGTTGTGTCCTTACTTTCATGTTCTTTATTATTCCTCATGCACTAGCTTGGAACAGGTAGAGTAACGTGTTCTATCTTATAGGCGAAAATATGCTATACAGTAGGATAGATAACTGGTAGTGCAAAATATCACATACCAAGAGACTTGTCTATATCTATTAATATATCTATACTATATTGAAATACGGAAGGTCTTAAGGCAAAAGTTAAATTACTAAACTATCATTATAAATAATTTAATTACCCTAGTCATCTTAAATAAACTAATTAAAATCCCCTAGCCAACTGTAGTCACAACGCTTCATTTCAACCAAACCGATAAGGCTCTTCAAATTATTAGATATTTTCCTCACAACCATTATGTAAAAAGACATATCAAAGGCATGGAGAAGTTGTCCACTTTTGGTAAAGAAAATTACAGAGACTGTACCACCCCGTAAAGTTGAGTTAGGTGTGAGTGTGTAAAAACTAGTATTAAGATGATATTTTAACTATATGAATCCATTTGGGATGAATTGGGGTGATAAACTATCGTTTTGAAGTCAAACCAAAAAGTGGAGTTCTTAAGGGCTTCTAAATTCGTCTAAATCTGAGACAATCTGCACTTATGGCTAGTTTTAGGGTATTTCGTGTGGAATTTGAGAATATTCAAAACATAAAAGTGGTAGGTCTTTGAAATACCTTTCCAACGGTAGGTCACCTGGCTCTAAAAGAGGTACGTACGAAAAGTTATGACCATTTTACTGAGCAAAGGTCGACTGTCATGTCGCGAGGGTGCCGAGATCAAAACATGGTTCTGACCAAAATATTGCCTTGTGCGGTACCACTGCCTGGTAGGGGTGCTACAGGTGGTCTGATTTGCGATGGGTTCGCAATGCCGCAGCCCATTAATTGTTTTGGTTCCCAATTTTGTAAATTTTCCACTTCGTTAAATTCATCTCTACTTCATTTTGGCCGACTTTTTGAGAAGAAACAACCCTAAAACTTCCCTAAACATATAAGGTATGTTCTTAATCAATTCCCATGATTACTTCATCAATCTAATATCAAATTAACCTTAGTTCATCTCTCCAACCCTAGATTCTTGAAAATTCAAGGAGAGAAAGAAGAGAGACGTGTGGAATTCATCAAAAAGGTAAGGCTTCTAAGTTTCCTGAGTTTATTGTTAAGTTTGGTTAAGAATAGCATATTCTGCAAGATTAGGATCCAATAGTAATTCATGGAAGGGTTCAAGAACACGTTTATAGGCTTAGAAAAAGCCCTAGTTTTCAAAACATAAAGAAAGTTCGTAGAAATGAATAAAGCTTTAATCTTTCTTATCTAAATCCATTGTAGATTGATTTTAGAACCTTGGGAATTCCTTTTGGCTAGATTTTAGCGAGATTTGAGGTTTGTCTCTTTGAACATACTTTGTTGAACAGTTTTTATGAACTCTTTGGTTGTGGTTTGTGTGCGTGAGGGACAAGCCCACATTAAACCTTGTTTGTAATATATTATATATGTATATGTATTCATTATTGTTTTTCCCTTTAAGTATGATTGGAAAGTTAGATATAAAGCTTTGGTGTTTGAACTCGTATCAACCCATAAGGGATGTGTAACTTGAAAATTGAAAGGTTTGACAATCTCACGCGAAGGTTCTATAATGGATTATTTTGAACATGAATCTTATTTAAAGAAGTGAACTCGGTTTTCCACAACAAAAATGGCTCGATGTACCCCTATAATGGGATGATGAACACAATCCGTAAGTAATAATGTGACTATCATGATATGACTTGTGATTCGGCTTCCATGCCATGATTGAGATTCAGCTTCGATGCTATGATTGTAATTGTTTGTGTTTTGGCTAGTATAGGCAAGCTGTGCTAGTTCAGAGGACAATTAGCTATTATGGATCTTAACGTATCGATACGAGTATTGCTGTGTCAGTCCAGAGGATGATTGACCTTTGAGGCTAATATTCTGATGCATCTATTGTTGTGTCAGTCCAGAGGATGATTGACCTTTGAGGCGTATAGCCCGGTGTATGTGCATCTATTGCTGTGCTAGTCCAGAGGGATATTAGCCTCGGTTGCTTCCTAGCACGGAGTATCTATTATTGTGTCAGCACAAAGGACGATTCACTTTTGAGACATATAGCCAGTGCATCTATTGCGGTGCTAGTCCATAGGACGATTAGCCTCCGTGGTTTCCTAGCTCGGAGTATCAATTGATTGATTTGCCTGTGAGTGGCTTGCTTTCGTATCTTGGTTGCCTATGAGTGGCTTGTTTCGTACTTTGATTAGCATGTGAGTGGCTTGTTTCGTATTTTGTTTCCTGTGAGTGGCTTTTTGGAATAATGAACTTGTTTTCCTATGAGTGGCTTATTGAGAACAATGAACTTGTTTTCCTGTGAGTGGCTTATTGATAATAATGAACCTGTTTGCCTGTGAGTGGCCTGTTGATGATATTGGCCTCAAAGTGAAAAGACTCAAATAGTAATAAATGTATACTGAATCGGAAAAGATATATAAACGTGTCTTGATAGGTTTCTATTGATAATGATGAGTTGTACGATTGATTTTGTCTTCGGTCTCAAACTATTCTGTTGGAACTGTTTTCACTGAGGACTGGAAAGACTGGAATTGTACTTAATGACATAATGAGTTGGAACTGAATTATTTACCGATTTATGGTCTCTCTATTGATGGTTGTGAAGTTGTTGGTCTATTCTCATCTCTGGATTTCCAACTGTTTGTCGTTGAAATTGTATCACTGATATTATATAAATACATTTTTTGTTATATTACTTATTCTCCCCAAGGCACTCACTGAGTACTCAATAATCTGGCATACCATTGTTGTTTTTTATGGTATGTTAGGTAACGAATAAGAGCAAGTACAGACGAATCTAGCAGGTTAGGAGTACTTGCTGCTTCCAAATTGGTAGTGAGCCCACACATTTGTTCGTGGGTTTTCATTGAGTCAATTATTACTCCTTAGCAGTTTTGGGCTGTGTCCTGAGTTAGTTTATTTTTCTTAGAATCTCCATAGACAAGTGTCATACTGTGGGTAGATGTTGAAGTCTCGTATGACTTTTTGAGGCGTTTGCCATGTTCATAACTATTCATTTATATTAGACTTCCGCTGGATTTTGTTTCATAATTGTGATCTTAAATTTCATTTAGTTATTTATCACTTGTTTAATTAAATAATGAAAGATTATCGAAAAATGGCTCGACGTTATTGATTTATAAGGTTCTTCCGATGTTGTTCATGACGTCGGATGCGGGTCACGTCTAGGGTGGGTTTTGGGGCGTGACAAAGACAAACTAGGTATGTTTGAAAAATTCAGTTGTGACAAAGAATATGAGGAAGGTTGTAATTCTTGCAAAATTCTTTCAGACTGGAAATATAGATTTTGACCCTATAGATCTCAATATGTTGAGTGCAATAGACTTAATAAAATCATACAATATTAAATCCATGACTGTATTGGGCTAAATTCGTAGAATACAACTGGACAAATGCCGATATGACACGTGTTAGTGCCTACGATTCAAGTACAAATCAGTATTCAAAGCGTTCGGAAGAGGCTTAGTGGTTCCAAAGGCACTAAGGGGTCCGGATTCCCGTTGAAGTAGTACCGGTTGAAAGGCTAATAGTGAACCGTTACAAATAGGTCTTGCACCTTCCACGGGGCATTAATCAGCATTATTGTCCTCATTATTTCCCATCATTGCTATGGCATTAATTTGTATTATTAATGAGGGCATAATTCATGGAATGTGTACCCCTTAGCTCAAGTATAAATAGGGATTGTAATTTCATTGTAAAGGACACGAAATCCAAGAGACATACATGCCATACATTTCACACTTGCATTGTTCTTAAGTTTTCACTATTTTAATTTAGATCCAACAAGGATCCAATTAGTAGCTCGCCTGGAGTCACCAAGCTCAGAGCTACTCCAAAGCTTAGGCTATTCTTAACTTTCTACCTTGCTTATATTTCGTTTATATTGATTTTAACTATAGATTACATTGCTTTCTGGTCACTTTGGTCCATGTTTCCTTGACCACGTACATAAATTTAACTCAACTGATTTTTGGGTAAAGAGTTTGGCGCCCACGACAATTGTGGTAATCATTGTGACCTCTGTTTTTGGACTAACTCTTCAGAAACTCCATTTATTGCCTTAGCATCAATTTCAGGTATGTCAGGAGTTAAAGACAACATGAATGTTGGAAACGCTTCAGGAAACAATCAACTTGACCCGGATGGCCTGCCCCTCCGTCATCTTACAGCAGATTCGTTTTCCTAGAATATAGACGGGTTAACACCAGGAGACTGGCACACGCATCCATGTACTGAGAATGAAACACCCACCAGTGAAACTCTTGTGGAGGCCATGCATATCTTAAGGGAGCAAAATCACGCAATGAGGACATAAATAGAGCAAATGAGGCAGGTCATCACTTTGCTTGCATCCAACCCTCCTGCCAGAGTTGCAGCTTTCGGTGCGACACCTTTGACCCCAACCAATGGTAATGTTGCCACGTGCAGCGGACATACGGTGGCAAGGAATGGAGATGTGTCAGGAATTTATTTCGCCACAAAAGATCCTTTCCAAACACAAGTCTAGCATTTCATGAGGAAAATCACCGCCAAAGTGAATCAGACTGCCAAAGAAGCTGATAAGAATGCCAGGAGTTTCAGAGGCGCCTGAGTTAAATTCCAGGGGATCCCCCAGTCATGGAGGGTCCCAGACACCAAGAAGTATATCTAGTTGGCATAAGCGACTGAAGCCGCGCCAGTTAATCCCAAAGAGATTTTAGATGCAAGACATGCCCAAGTATGATGGGACAACAGACCCACATGAGCATATACCCGCAGGAGCATATCATGGCCTACACTATGGCGCTCAAAGGAAAAGACTTGAAGGAGAAGGAAATTGAGTCGGTCCTGATTAAGAGTTTTGGAGAGACCTTTGCTCGGTGGACTTTAACGTGGACTCCCTGTTGGTTGAGCATTCAATCAACTCATTCTATATATTGGCCAACATATTCATCAAAGCATACACAGGGGCAAGAAAGTTGAAGACTAGAATGATGGATATCTTTCGCATTTCTCAGGGAGAATCAAAACGTCTTTTGGACTTCGTTACCCGATTACAGAAGGTACGCATGCTTTTACCGGCAGTGCTGGATGAGTGGGCTGTCGAGGCATTTACCAAGTTTGGATGCTTCTCGATGTCACAACCCAATTTCACTAAGTCGTGCGGTTGAATCCCTTAAGTTCAGATGCTTCTCAGGGTCACGACCCAATTTCACTTAGTCGTGCGAGCACCTACCTTTCCTATCTCAGTAGGCAAACCATTATCCTAACAATCATAAACATAAGTAAAGCGGAAGAAAATAGAAATAATGTAAGTCTCACAATAAATATAACCCCAGTATCGTGGTCTGGTCATACAAAAGCTCACATAAATTATAAGTCTGAATAATACATAAAAGTCTCAATTCATGTCCCAGAATAGGAAGTAAGACAAAGCAATAAAGAGGAGTCTTCGGGCAGCGAACCTCATCATGCTCACCCTGAATAATCTCAATAGCAAACTTGAAAATCAACCACGAGGAGATGAAGTGAAACCTGGCAAGTACTTTGCATCCATAAAAGAATGCACCATGTATAGATCAGTATAAACAACAAGTACTGGTTGCTTTCATAGGCCGACTAAGAGCAGTTAACGTATATGAAGACAATAAAGTAAGAATGACACGTAAACAGTAAAGTACAAGTCATTACTAGACAAGTATCCACAATACAAATCACAACTTATGTTTATAGCATCTAAGCCCAAATGTTCCAAGCTTTAGAATAATCACCCAAGACCAAACTATGACTACAGTATCCCGTCCCCATTTAGTCACATACAAGGATCCCAAGACAATCCATATCAAATCCAACAACAATCCAAATCACGCTCAGCACATAAGAGAGACAACTAAATGCAATAGAAATATATGCCAAGTCTCAGTATATCAACTCTGAATCCATCAATCACAACCAACCATATCACACATCTAAACCCAATGGTGCCAAGTCTCAGAGATTTCAATCATAAGTCCATATCATAATCAACCAAGAGAGATGATAAGATGCAATGCAAGATGTATATGATATGTATGCAATGCATATACTCGTACACATGTAGTCCGGTGATAGAAAATCACGTTGCGACAGCACAACCCATGGCGGACCCACGAATTCCATGTACCGGTCACTCTGCACATAGCCCAGAGATGACTCAATGTGCAATACGAATCACTTCGCACATAGCACAGCGATGACTTAACATCTAATACCCGTCAGATAGATAAGTGTTTAAGTGTCAATCACTCTGCACACAATCCAGAGATGACTTGATAACAAATATGTCTTTGAAGAATACCGGTCACCCCACACACAGCCCAGAGGTGACTCGTATCAATATGTCTCAATGTATCTGTATTTCCTTCTCATTTCCCATTATCTGTACCATATCAAGGCAATATCAATATATCGTGGAAATGAGTATGAATACTATGCAGGTGTAATATCAATAAACCAAATCAATTCCAAACAGATTGTATAAGATAATCTAAAAGATTTATCTATATGGATATGCTGGACATACTATATGAGCCAACAAGGCTATCATAATCACATGTGTGACAACATATGAAACATCAATTCCGAACATCATCTAACTATACGTACCTGTCTACAAGCCTCTACTGGAAAACATGCATAATGTAGTTGGGACAGGGCCCCACCATACCCATACATATGTGCATACGTGTGTGTGTGTATATATATATATATATATATAAGACCATACTGACTCCTGGCATCTCCGAAACAAATGGAGTGCATCAACCTTATCCGCTAAGCTGACATCCTAATAGATGGATCACCAACCTGTATCTCGGGACTTACGGGCACGAAACGCAACCCCCAAACAATAGGGAGTCAGTATGAATAATGTACCAAGTATGTAAAGCGTGAAAACAACATATACATAAGAATCATAAAAGGAATCTGAGACATGAAAGTCAATCTGTAGAGCTGAATATGTCTGTATAACTCTGTACATCGAAAGTGCCTCTAAGGGCGTATGATATGCATGCTTTCTTTCAAAAATCATATACATATATCATAATACCATACCCGGCCATATAATATAGGCTCGGCATTATCTGTACCCAACTATAGTGGTGTGCACAATAGGTGTCGTACCCGGCCAACTATAGCATGGCTCGGTGTGGTAAAATAAGTGTGTACATGTATATACAATGGGTGAATGACTCATAGGAGTAACTTCTAGGCCTTTCGGAGTGATGCAGGGTCGGTAGCCTCCGAACATCGTTATGGAACTAACCTCATCAATATGTCTTACTTCTCCTGAATCAATGATCACAAGTTCAAATCAAGAATCATCACAGGTAAGCAGTAACATTATTGAGAATCTGAAGAACATAAGCTTTCTAACATACTAAGAGTGGAATCATTATGAATAACGTCCGTTCGTTTGCTCGTTTTGTTCTTTTCATAAGATTCATGCCAAAGAGAAAGAAGGGATAGGCTTAACATACCTGAATAATCTCCTTCTCAATCCACAATCAAGCTTAACATAATCCTCTTGCGTCTACAACAAGATAAATGATATCGTCATGAACAAAAAACGTCATGACTATCGTATTTCACTAATCTTATAACCTACGAAAAAATGTCCAACATTTCCTTCGTTTATACTACAACCCAAAGACCACTAAGGGTCATCAAACAGCCCAACAACCACAACAACAGTAACACAACAATAATTCAATATATGCTTTTTATTTACCACAACAACCATATTGAGCGGAAGCTCAATTTAAGATTACAAAATATAATTGAAATCCCATTTATTTTTCTATGAATCAGTCTATAACATTTATAACATCATACTTATGCTTACCATATCATTTTTGGCTGAAAGCATAATAAAAACAACATTCAAAACAGTCCACACACCTAACATTTCAATCTTCACTTTAAATCTCAAGTTTCATATGTTTCTTTCATCAATTCACTTGATAAACATATATAAATGACTAACAGCAGAAACCATATCATAATCATGTTATATTCCATAATTTCCAGCCATCACAAATCATATTTATCACCTCAAAGCAGCCCAACGAAACACTAGCCATATCTTAGGCTATTTCAATGCTATCTTGTAGTACTTTGCTATAAACAATCTCACCAACAAGGAATTACGATTAAGAACAACCAAAGGAATGTTAAACTTACCTTAAATAGTAAATTCTGCTGATTCAACTTCCAATCACCCTTAAACACAACACAGCCCTATAGAGGCGTTCTTCCTTATCAAGGTTAACTTTTGAGGTTGAATTTGGATATAATCATTTGGATTTGCTCTTGGACCTTCATGAATATGTTTAAGAGGGTTGTAGGGGTGTAGAGACAAAGTTTGGTTTTCAAATGATCAAAAATGATCCTTAGAGCTCTTTTAAAACATCATAAGGTCGGCCACCGCCTCAAGGCGGTCCTAAAGGGTCTGTTTGCACAGTCCCGCAAAAACGTGAATATCTCTCTACTCCAACGTCGTATTGAAAATCGGTTTAATGTGTTAGAAAATAGACTCATAGACCTTAATATGTGTATCACCCCGTAACTCCAAGTAGATTGGGAGAAAAGATCTGACCCAAATTTCAGTAAACTTATGAACGTAACTTGTGACGACTTTTATTTTACAACTCACTTGACTTCAAAACTTTACACACGACTATTATACGAATAAAATACCTCATGAAATTAACTTATTCCAAAAGTATGGGTTATAATATTCTCAGAATTGCCGACTTTCGACGAAACTTATTCTTTCTGGTACATTTGACATCCAACCTTCCCAACACTTACCAAACATGATTATAAACTTTCATATACATAGCATGATCATGTAGAATATCTGATGATCTCGATGAAAATTTTGCTTTCTTAGTCTATGTCGATTAACTCACGATGAAACTCAAGTATAAAAGTATGGGGTGTAACAACCTTCCCCCCTAAGGAACATTCGTCCTCGAATGTTAAATTACTGTCATTATTTTCTTGAATTTCAATGTTATTACATTTGTGCATAAACTCATAAAATAGCTCTCAGCTTGCCACATCGATCTTCGTATCCTAGACTTTTGATACTTAGGAGGTTTGAATGTTGTGTGTCCCAGTCTTTGTTTGTCGCGATTTCCAGTAGCTTCTAGTAGTAGCTCTTCTTTTTTCCTTCGTTGCATTCTTTTAGTAATTCTTCTCTCCTTCTTTGCCAAAGCCCTTGTTGTTAACTTGTTCATTTCCTTTCATTTCCTCTATTAACTTATTTCATTTCACTTTCTTCTTACGTCACTATGCTGGAATTTCCCTGTACTTTATTTCCCTATATAACATTTACCGCTTAACTTATACCTTCCTTGAGGCTCTTCACTTACCAGCTCACCATTTGAAATTGATAACCTTTCTTAGATGTTACTAACTCTTCATTTGGGAGGTATCATTTTCGTACTCAAGTCGTAACCGAATTCTTCCCACCTTAGATGAACCTGCTGTCTGATACTTCGTTATTCAATGTCACTTTTTCATTCCTTGTAGTTCCTCTAGCTTCTAATTCCAGCATCGAACTAAGTCACCTTCTTGCATACAGTTCTTTTGAAATGGTTCACTTCTTTCTCGATTCCTTATTTATGAACAATTATGTCGACTTCTCTATATGACAATCCTCATGCAATATAGTCTAAAATTGTGTCTTTCTTACTAACGATTCGACGTTGTTGTCTTTACTCTCTTGTCCTTCCTAAACCTTTACTTAGTTTTGAATACTTCTCATTCTCTTTTGACTACGCATAGGCCATATTCATGTCCTCGTGACTTACAATCCTTCTAAACTAGTCATTCAATGTCTGTCTCTTCGTCAGTCACCCAAATCATATTCTCCTAACGTTCTCATAATTCATGCTTGGTCACATGTTCCCCCTCATAAAGCATAGTTTATAGCTTGTAATATATTAAAACTTGGGTCCGCGATGTGTCACCTACTGGGCTTTGCCGTAATCTTAATGCATTAACTATTTTTCGTTGATCTCTTCTTGATGTCCTTTGAGTATTTACTCAATAACGCAAAGGATGAATTGGTAAAAATTTGCTTAACCTTACTCTGCTTGATATCGTAACGTGTCGCTCATTTTTCATGCTGGGTTATTATGGACGCTCTTCAACGTTTATCCTTTCTTATGTAGTCATCGTCCTTCCAATCATTTACTAAATTATTCACGTGAGTCTCTTGTCGTATAGTTAGCAAGAACTTATAGATATATGTTCTTACTATATCGGATCAACATTCACTGTATAAATAACTCTCTGCAGAATATCTATTCTTATGTCGATATTAATACCTCATATCCATCCTTAACTATGTCTCATAGCTAGTTCTATGTTGTTGCCATTTAGGGATTTTCACATCTCACTTTCATCCTCCAATCTGTACCTTCTGACATTTCATTCTCATATCTCAATATGTTAACATTGTTTTATGATGTCAGGGTTAATCTCTGCATTATCATCTGCACTCTAATGGTTACTAAACTATATAGTAGATTCCTCTTGTCATAATATTTCTCGCTACAATTTCAGATCTCGAGGGATTGCAACATATAAATAATCATTTCATGCATAAGTCATCTTATCCGAAATAGCCCATAATTATCCCATAATTCCTTCCCAACATAATCCGTAACCATGCTGTCTTAGCTTTCGTACTCGTATTCGGGTTTCTACTCATTTTTTCCCTTTAGTAATATGCTCTCAAGGCATCGAAATATTAGGAACAACTTACTTGCGTCCTTAACTAAGATTTCCATTTATAACCACCTCTACAAATACTTAAAATGGTCCAACGAACACTAGAACAATATCTCATTCGTTTCCATGTTTTACTCCGTCTTCTCTTACTTGAATAACACAATCCGTAGTAAGATAACTTTAGGCACAACCATGAATATCTTAAAGTTACCTTTGCCAACAACTTGTTTTAAAACTCAGGGTTTGGTCATTTTGCAATTTCATTCAATCAACTCGTAATACCGTAGACGTATACTCCTCTGCTATTCTGGTGTATCATTGATGTGGTGAAGTGTAGTCCTTTTGAGGATCTCTTAGAAGTTTGACGGAATCGTCGGAGAAGCTTAGAATAGGTTTAGAGTTGTCCTTAACTGGTATATGGAGAAGTGAGGTACTCAATAATTTTATCGTCTCGTTTCTCGATTGAAATGATCACTTATCACATATCTTTGTGGTTCCTTCAAATCTCAAGCGTCTTAAAGTACCCACAAAAATTCTTACTTAAAACCGAAGTACTCATAAATGGTGCATTTCCTTCATACTCTACTTATCGAAGTCGTCATAAGGGTAGATGTTTTGTATTTACCTTTTTCTTCAAACCTCTCTTCTTTTGTTCATAACATGTTTCCTTTCTTTCAATCACATGCATTTCGTATATTCGGTACCCGCTTTTCGTCATCCCCTTTACATTGTTATTTCTTCTTATCTTGCTTCCAACTAACATATTATTATGTCTCTTTCTTTCCTTACTTATCTTTACTTTCGTATCGATAGTAATGACCCCTTTTCATGTAACCACCCTTTATAAATTCGAAATTTCATGAAACCCTTTTCTCAGTCTATTGTCCTGTGGTGTTGCTAAGGATCCGTCAGGCTGGTCTGTACAAACAGATATGCTTTTATCCACAATCCTGGGCCAAGCTCTAACTTGCCAACCTATATCCTTATTATACATATATCTATGTATCAAGTTCGTCTCATATCTCAGTCTTACAAAAGTACATAATGATCAGTCAACTTCATCTTAATGTATAAAATTCTGTCACGACCCAACCGGAGGGCCACGACGGGTACCCGGTGCTAACCCACCCGGGCACCTCTTATCATACTTTCATATTTACATCTAGGTGAGACATATGGCTAAATCATACCTTTATTCCTGATTCATACTATTTCCATTGGCAACAATATATTTATATCATCATCAAAAACTATGCCCACAACAATGTACATAAGCCGACGAGGCTAACAAAATGATACCCAAAACATAGGCCGACAAGGCCAAATACATCGAACCATATACACATGTCTACGAGCCTCTAAGGAGAGTATGTCATATCATATAGGCGGGACAGAACCCCGCTATGCCCATAAATATGTATACAAAAGAATAAATACCAAAAGCTGTAGCTCTGAATGAAATGGAGCTCTGCTATGTAGTCCCTGAGTAATAAAGCTATGGATCAAGCCTGTCTCCCTGGCCACCTGCGGGCATGACGCAGCGTCCATAAACAAAAGGACGTCAGTACGAAGAATGTACTGAGTATGTAAATCATGGTCAACATCATTATGAAAGCATAATAGACAACATAAGAAATAGCATAGGATGGGAGATAGCAGTATCATCGTCACAAACACTAAGTTTATTTTCATAGGGACTTTCCATTTCTAATGCGTGATTGTGTACATACATCCATATTCGTATCCGTATTCATATCCGTACTCATTTACATTTCGTATCCATTTTCGTATTCATAGCATATTCGTATTTATACTCATATTTATATCATATACATATCAATATCATGTACATAGCATACCCGACCATGAAGGTTCGGTGTTTCGCATACCCGGCCATGGCAAGGCTCGGTGAGTATACATACCTGGCCTTAATAAGGCTCAGGGTTATCCGTACCCAACTGCAGTGGTGCGCGCGCAATATATATATATATATATTCTACCCGGCCATATAAGCTCGGGGTTTCATAATAGTCATACATAGACACATATACATAAACGCTCATAAGCATCTTTAGCATCATTACTATCATCGTTCATTACATCTATCCTTAGAGGATTACTCATCATAAGAGGAATTTAGTACAATCGTAACATATCGAGAATCATGAGCTTAGTAGCTCTTAAAGATAGAATCATTTGGAGGACATCATAGGCTTATAGAAGACTGGATATTTGGCTAAGGAACCATGCTTTATGAAAGAAGGGTTAGCCTTACATACCTCGTCGTTCAACTATTCTATCACTTGCACGTTCTCCTTCAATGCTCACGTTTCTACCTTCATTAGAGTTATACTATCATTAGAAAATCGATAGCTTAGCATACATGACTAAAGCTAGAGAAAATTGGACAGCATCTCCTTTATTTATATGACTTCCTCCATATCATACATCAACTCCCAAACATCAATAATAACATTCACAACATCATAACAATAGTTTTTATTCATCTACATTATCCATATTCCTCCATTCACTTCCAATCATCCATATCCATGGTCATAGCACACGACATTCATTCATCTACAATGTCTATCCTATGTTTTTAACATCATCTATAACATAACCATAATCGCAACATATCAAGGAACATGACTCAATCTAAGCTAGTACTAAAAAATGACACTATTCCCACATTCATGACCCATTTTCTATCCCCTTCTACAATCCAAGTGTTTCAACTTCTCAATACCTTAAACAACATGGAAATACCATAAAACTTACCTTAGATGGTGTAGGAATGAACCTTGGGTGGAAACACTTCACTTGAGCAAACCCTAGTTTCACCTTCACTTGGCTTCCTTGTCTTGGATGAACTTTAATGGGTTTCTTACACTTGATTCTCTTGGTTTGATGATGTTTTTCACTAATATCCCTTGAATTCTTGTGGAAGAAGTGTATAGAAATGTTCTAGATAGAAGGGGAGTGAAGGGGAAATGAAATGAAATAAACTTGGACCCCTTATTAATAATACAAAATCTGTCCCGCTTGGATTTCACGGACTAACATACGGTCCGTATAAATTATTGGTCGTACTTTTGGTCCAGTGAGGGTTGCTAATCTGGGCTGATTATACGGCCAAACATACGGCCAGTATAATTTATATGGCCAGTATGTTGGGTCGTATAATGCCCAGTTCTTCCGAACTCATTCTCGTCGACTCGTTTGATCTCCAATCCTTATAGAACCTTATTTACACTTGTTTATCACCTCATTAAAAATCTAAGGGACGTTATAAATCTTCTCCAAAGCATCATTAAATCATCATTAAGTTGTTACTCGTAAATCCTTTCCGATACTTATCGTATGCCTTGCCTTCTCTTGGCAAACTTTCTCCCCTTACCTCGAATGTCTTTGAAATCTTAATTAAGGTCATCAAATGTCATTCCTTACTTATAGAAATACCATATACTTCGTGCTCTTCGTTAGTCTATTCACTGTGCATCAACGAAAAAATTTCCGAGGTGTAACAACTTCCTTCGGAGCAACTTGTCTCTTTGACTTCCTCATTATATAAGCAGTCACCTCTTTCTCAACTTTCTGGTCAGAAGAAACATATTACTTCCTGTTTGCACCTTTATATCCTCTTCTCCTTTACTTGTCACACTACCTCACTATTCACTCTCCCCGACCTAAGATCATCTACTACAGTCTATACCAAAACTGGTTCCCACTTCACCTCTAACTACTTGCTCCTTTTATTTGTCGCAGTAATCTTACCTGTAGTGCGCACACTTACCCAATAGTTATCCTTAAGTTTTGAGAAATTTCGTCAGAGTTTTCTTTATAATCATTACTATCCCAAACCTGTACACAGCCCAGAAAATGCATCTAATACCTCACAAGGCCAAAGCACACATAACATACAACTCAACCATACAGGGCTGGTTAACATAAAAAGAATATGATGCAGTAATGCTCGTCTCATATATCACATCTGAACATCTTTTCACAAAACTCCATTCAATCCCCTTACACAGAGGCTTATGTACTCACAAATCATCTATTATGTACATAATCCCTTACTTTCTTTCTGAAATAATTAACAATCAATTCTGCATTTCACCGCCGATGTTAACTCAAACATTTTACTAACTTACCTGAAGTACTCTAATATTCATTAAGAGGGAGGCTTTACTTTCTTATTCTATCACTCGAATTTTGAAATTTCAATGATCGAAGTCCTTACCTTGATCTTGCTATGGAACCTTGATCCGGTACAAATCGATCCAACAGTAAATGAGGAAGTTCACCCTCTTGTCGTCCTTCTACAAGCTGCTCAGTAGTACCCATACCTTCTGCAAACGGACCAATTATACTAATCCTTCAAGTTCTAACACTATTTTTATTTGAACCTTGTTCCGCAGATACTATCAAATTTGGGTTACTCGAATTCCCCATCTGTAAATTCCTCGACCTCGCAGAAGACCCCGCCTCATCAAATAATCTATAATAACATGGGGTCTGGAGATCAACCTCCATCGCTTGCCTACTCCTTACCTGACCTGTCGATTCTTTCTGAACCTCTGATGGGTCTGTCTCGATAGAAGACATAACTTCAAATGGATCTGTATCAATAGAGGGTATGTCCTCGGATGGATTTGTCTCATAAGAATAACTCACTTTTGAAGCCCTTGAACCAGCAGTCTTCTTTCCTAGAGAAGTCATCTTCCAACTACAAAACTATCAGAGTTACGATTAGGAATATCATATCCTACAACTTGGCTCTATCGCACGACCTAGCATAGGAAAGAAAGGTAACCATCCTAAATGTCCTGCAGCCTCATGTTTATAAGTGTGGCGCACAACATACCTATAAACAAGACTCTACTAGACATGGCCTGTAGACAACCCTAGGACAAAACTGCTCTGATACCGCTTTTGCCACGGCCCAATTGGAGGGCCATGACGGGCACTTGACCGTATTAGGCAAGTACCATCTGACGTACATCTGTGACATCAATAGGAACATAGGTGTGCCGATAGGGCCATCATATGATACTGAATAAACTTATAAAGAAAACATGGTTGTATCAAATACTCTAAAAGATTTATCTATATGGATATGCTGGACATACTATATTAGCTGTTACACCTCGTAGTTTTGTACCTTGAGATTCATCGCATGATTAGTTGTCCTAATCTTTCACATCGACATTATCTTCGAGGTTATACGATATTAGACATGCTTATTGTCACATTTTGTATTTTCATTCAACATATACATGACTAAGTTGAGAGAAAAGAGATTTGGGAAAATATAAATGAGATGCTTGCTTACCCGACGTGCTTGCCGTCCTACTTGATTGAGTAGGTGACAAGTTAACGACAAGTAGGTGATGCACCTACTTAAAGTGTATGGACCTAGTTAAAAATAGAAAGGAAAAGGATAAAGATGGGCTGATCCGGGGGCAGCCCAAGCCCTTTTAGGAGACTATATATATACATATATCACCTCATTTACACTTAGAAACAACATAAAAATCTCTCCCCAGGTTCTCAAGGCAGCAACCATCTTTCTCTTAAGGTTTATAAAGATCTTCTAACATTTCTTACAAAACAGCCCCTAAAACCCCATAAACTCTAGGTGATTTACATCCCTTTTCAAGTTGATGTTGAAGGGAAGATTAAAGCTTGTTAGAATCTGAACCAAGAGAAATATTTCTATAGAAAAGGTAAGGGTTAACCTTCTATTTTCTTCCCCCACAAACAAAATTTATTGGAGCACTTTAAAGGTGAGAAATTTGAAAGAGACCGCATAAAAATCAACTTTAAGTTGTTAGGTTTATTGGGCTGTTTTGTGGACTGTTTTGTGTTGTTGTTTAGCTATCTCTTTTGATACTGTTACTATAAGTTTTGGAAGGTAAAAGTACATGGAGAGACCCATATAATTTAAGAGTAGTAGGCTCATAGTTCGTCGTTACAATTCAGGTCGATTAACACTAGTATGATAATTGTTTTGTGCGGAAGTGAACATATGTAGGAGCTGCTTTTGTTGTGAGTTAATTGAGGACTTCTAATCAAGGTAAGGTTTCAAATATTCTTTATGTATATGAGCAAGCAGAAGCTTTACTTATATTGGCTTGTTAAGAATTTGTGAAACATCAATAAGAAGTCCTAGTCTATTGTTGAATGTTGACCTAATGGATTGTGGAGGTTATTCTTTTATTGTTGGAGGATTGCACGTGTTGTTGATTGTTATTTTCATTGTTGTTGACGTTTTTAACGCGTGAATAAATGCTGGAAAGAAGAGGAGTTCAAAACAGTTGTCGTAGGATCGGAAACTGAGCTTGCCGTTCGCTATGCTATAATTATGAATTTTTGGGATTGTTCTTATGGTATTAAGGAGCTGGATTGATAGTGTTAGTTGTTGATGTTGTTAATATTTTTGTTGGTTGCTGTTTTGGATTTCGGAAGTAAAGAAATGTAGGGGAGGTGCTGCCCGATTTTCTAGAAATGAGCTACTAGCTTAGAAATCTGTTTCAAGCTCTTTCATTGCTTAACCATATTTGTAATGTCTTGATGTAGGTTGAAGTATTACAGGCAGTGCACACACGCATATATACATATATAGTTAGTCGTTGATAAGCACAAAGGTATGCAAAGCTATCCCTTCGTCCTTCTTTGGCATGAATTACATAAAATGAACAAACGACGAGCACATGTGACTCCAATGAACTCTAGTTCTCAATAGTACTTGACATGATAGTTGTCTTTGGTCCCTCAAGTGTTAGTTCATCCAATCTATTCTCTCGAATCCCAAATGATGATTCATTTTGTAAATGATTTCCCCTATTACTAAGTGTTCTCACATCAATAATAACACTTTCAAAAGATATTCTGAGATAACAAGATTGTGCATTCACAAAAGAGTCTTCATAAAGGATTATGGGTTACTAATGAAAGGCTTGGCTTTCATATACATTTTCATTGCATCATTTTACCGAGTCCCTAACTAAAGGGCCGGGTACAGTATATATATATATATATATATATATATATATATATATATATATATATATATATATATATATATATATATATATATTTCACTGAGTCCCTTACTAAAGGGCCGGGTACGGTATATATGTGTGTATATGACTTCACTCACCGAGTCCCATAATGGGTCGGGTACGGTATACAGAGTATATATATGCATGACTCACAACATAAGGTAGTACAAATGCATTGGTATCCCTTGATTATCATACTTATCTCCTGTCATTTTTTCACTCACTCATGATCTTCATTACTGTACTTCATGCTTTACATATTTTGTACATTTTCCGTACTGACCCCCCTTTCTTCGGGGGCTGCGTTTCATGCCCGCAGGTACAAACACTCAGTTTGGTGATCCTCCAGCCTAGGACCTCTGCTCAGCTGCTTGGAGAGCTCCATTGTTCATGAGCTTGAGTCATTTTGGTATAGATCCTTTGATATAGACTTATGCATAACCAGGGGTACGACGGGGCCGTGTCCCGTCATATTGCACTATAATACTCTTAGAGGTCTGTAGACATGTGTGGGTTGTATATATGTTTTGGTCAACTATATCGACGTAGTTCATTTTGGATATTCCCGTATATAGTGGCAGCCTTGTCGGCTTGTATATTTTGTTATGTTTTGGTTAGTTGTAACTCCTCAGCAGACAGGTTCATTATGATATATGACATTATGAGTCTATAGCTTGCTTTTACAAATTTCCCTGTTGTCTTTACTTTCAGTTTGATTATGTCTAGCAGGCTCGTATATGAGTGTCCAGCTCAGGCACTAGTCATGGCCCATCGGGTTGAGTCGTGACAAAAGTGGTATCAGAGCAGTTCATCCTCGGAGTGTGTACAGACGTGTCTAGTATAGTCTTGCTTATCGGTGTGTTGTGCACCACATATATAAACAGGAAACTACAGGACATTTAGGATGTCATCTTTCCTTCTTACTCTAGATCGTGCGATAGAGCAATGTTATTAGGATATTCCCTCTCTAACAAAATATTTTGTTTTCTGCTATGCCTCCAAAGAAAGCGACAACTGCCCAGAAGGGCAAATCGGTAGCAGGAGATGCTAGTCAGACCCGGAGAGTTACTAGGGCCCGTGTCCAGTCTATACCTGAATTGTAGTCCAGTCAGCGAGCTCTGGTACACCGTCACCTCCAGGGGAGCTTAGAGCAGCAGCAACTCCAGTTCAGAGGGCAGCACCACCGCCAGCTCCTAAGGCCCCAGTACCTGAGCCTCCAACTCCTTAGCCAGGGGTAGAGGATAGGGCCATGAGAGATGCAGTTCAGCTGCTGACCAGATTAGTGGCAGGGCAGGCTCACAGGCATGGACTAAGAGTTGACCATGCGGATAGATATGATAGTTTGAGGGTTCGTGACTTCTTAAGTTGTAATCCTCCAGAGTTTTTTGGGTCAAAGCCTGAGGATGATCCACAGGAGTTTATTCGGCAGATACAGCGTACATTGAGGATAATCAAGGCTTCTGAGGTTGAGTCTGTTGAGTTGGCTTTGTATCGATTGTGGGATGTAGCTATTAATTGGTATGAGTCTTGGGAGTTATCTAGGGGCGAGGGTACTCCTCCACCAGTATGGGATGAGTTTGTAGAGGCCTTCCTTGGACACTTCCTACCTCTAGAGATGAGGTGAGCTAGAGTTGATAGATTCTTACATTTAAGGCAGAATGGCAGGAGCGTTCGAGAGTATAGTCTTGAGTTTGATTCGTTGGCTAGATATGCGCCGACAATTGTAGTTGATATGGCAGATAGAGTGCATTGTTATGTGATGATGGTTGTATGGTAGTGGCTCTTCATCAAGGTATGGATATTTCTCGGGTACAGGCATACGCATAGGGGGTAGAGGATCGACGCAGAGGGCGTCAGCCAGATAGAGATCATGAAAGAGGCAAGCATAAGAGGGCTAGATCAGCGGGTTATTCTGGTGAGTTTCGAGGCCGGCAGCCTCAATAGCATGTTAGATATTCTTCCCAGCCAGCACAGAGTGCACCCCCACCGTACACGGGTAGGAGATTCGACCACACTATTCAGGAGCCGATCAGAGCTGGAAGGCTTCAGGTTCACAGATGAGCAGGGGTTCGAGTCAGTCGAGGCCACCTTTGCCTCAGTGTTCTCAGTGTGGTAGGCCCTATTTTAGGGAATGTTGTTTGGCTACAGGTGCTTGTTTTTCTTGTGGCCGTCAAGGACATGTGATGAGAGAGTGCCCCTATAGATGTGGTATAGGTGGTATGGCTCAGCCTACGTGGTCGGTTGCTGGTTCATCTTCTTCTATAGCTATGCGACCTGCGGGGCAGGGTATTCAGACACCAGCAGGCCGTGGTAGAGGTTGTGGCGGAGCTTCCAGTTCTAGCGGTCCTTCGAACCGCATGTATGCTTTAGCTAGTAGGCAGGATGAGGAGGCGTCACCGAATGTGGTTACAGGTATATTATCGATTTTCTCTCGGGACGTATATACATTGATAGATCCAAGTTCCACCTTATCATATATATCCCCCCTTTGTTGCTAGTAGAATCGGAATAGAACCAGAGTTGATAGAACCATTTGAGGTAGATACACCGATAGGAGATTCTGTCATAGCTATGCAAGTATTTAGAAATTGTTCGGTGGTTATATATAGTCATCACACCATAGCAGATCTGATAGAGTTAGACATGACTGAGTTTGATATTATTATGGGTATGGATTGTTTGGCTTCTTATTATTCTAATGTTGATTGTAGAAAAAAGATAGCTTGATTTCAGTTTCCAGGAGAGCCGATTATAGAGTTGAGAGGGAATGCGGCATCGTCGAGGGCTAAGTTTATTTCACACCTCAAGGCAAGGAAGATGGTTAGAAAGGCTATATTTATCATCTGGTTCGAGTGCATGATATGAGAGTAGAGATAGCGACTCTTTAGTCAGTCCCAGTAGTTA
The DNA here is from genome assembly GCF_019175385.1 of Lycium barbarum. NCBI lineage: Eukaryota > Viridiplantae > Streptophyta > Magnoliopsida > Solanales > Solanaceae > Lycium > Lycium barbarum. Next base: position 65,033,382 of record NC_083344.1, on the reverse strand, counting down.
ATGAATTCCCAGATGAACTTCCAGGTGTTCCTCCAAAACGGGAGATAGAGTTCACTATAGATGTATTTGCCAGATGCTCAACCAATATCTATTCCTCCTTATAGAATGACACCTGCAGAGCTGAAGGAATTAAAGGAGCAACTGAGAGACTTGTTAGAAAAAGGCTCTATCAGGCTTAGTACATCACTTTAGGGAGCACCGATACTACTTTTGAGAAAGAAAGATGGATCGCCGTGGATGTGTATTGATTATAGGCAGCTGAATAAAGTAACGATAAAGAACAAGTATCCCCTCCCCAGGATTGATGATCTATTTGACCAGTTTCAGGGTGCTAAGTGTTTTTCGAAGATAGACTTGCGGTCAGGTTATCATCAGGTGCGGGTAAAGGAGGCGGATATTCCGAAGACGACATTCAGGACCCGATACGGGCATTATGAGTTTAGAGTGATGTCTTTTGGGCTGACCAATGCTCCAGCGGTGTTTATGGATTTGATGAACCGAGTATTCAAACCATTCCTAGATAAGTTCGTTATTGTATTTATTGATGATATTCTGGTTTATTCACGTTCAGAAGAGGAGCATACAAACCATTTGAGGACAGTACTTAGTGTTCTCCAACACCAAAAGTTGTATGCTAAATTTTCTAAGTGAGAATTCTGGTTGACTTCAGTAGCATTCTTGGGGCATATTATTGGAGCTGACGGTATTCGGGTAGATACGCAGAGGCGGTAAAGACTTGGCCCAGACCTACGACATCTACTGAGATACATAGTTTTCTAGGGCTAGCAGGATATTACAGGAGATTCGTAGAAACGTTTGCCTCAATTTCAGCGCCTTTAACAAGGCTAACTCAGAAGGCAGCTAAGTTCCAATAGACTGATCCTTGTGAGCAAAGCTTCTAGTTGCTGAAAGACAAGTTTACTACGAATCCAGCTCTAACTCTTCTTGAGGGACCAGATGTCTATGTTATTTGTTGTGATGCTTTAGGTGTTGGACTAGGTTGTGTATTGATGCAGCATGGCAGGGTTATAGCCTATGCCTCCAGACAGCTCAAAAAACACGAGAAGAATTATCCTACTCATCATCTAGAGTTAGCAGCGGTGATTCATGACTTAAAGATATGGAGGAATTATTTATATGGTGTTTATGTTGATATTTATATGGATCATAAGAGTCTCCAGTATATCTTTAGGCAGAAAGAGCTGAATTTGCGACAAAGACGGTGGCTAGAGTTACTAAAGGATTATGACGTTGATATTCTATACCATCCAGGGAAAGCAAATGTTGTAGCAGATGCTCTTAGCCGTAAATCTATGGGTAGCTTAACAGATGTATAGCCAGAAAGGAAGAAGATGGTTCGTGAGATTTACCAGGTAGCTAGCCTTGGAGTCCGTTTGGCTAATTCTGGAGATAGTGGAGTTTCTGTTCGAGAAGTTGCTGAGTCCTCTATCATAGAAGAGGTAAAGATACATCACTACGAGGACCCTGTTCTAGAACATTAGAGAGATACAACTCTTCAAAAGGAGAAGACCCCATTCGAGGTTACACCTGATGGAGTGCTACGGTATAAAGGCAGATTGTGTGTACCTGATGTTGCAGGGCTACGACGGCAGGTTATGGGAGGGTCACATTATACCCGTTATTATGTTCATCCGGGGTCAACGAAGATGTATCATGACCTCAGATGCTTGCATTGGTGGGATGGCATGAAAAGGGACATAGCAGAGTTTATTACTCAGTGCCCGAATTGTTAACAGGTTAAGGTCGAGCATCAGAAGCCCGTGGATTATTACAGGAGATAAAGATCCCAACTTGGAAATGGGAAGTGATTAATATGGACTTCATTACAGGTTTACCTCACACTCAACGGAAGTATGACTCTATATGGGTTATTGTGGATAGGCTGACAACATTAGCCCATTTTTTTCCAGTCAGGACTACTGATTCAGCTGAAGACTATGCGAGGTTATACAGCAGGGAGATAGTGAGACTTCATGGGGTTCCCATGTCTATTTTATCGGACATAGGAGCTTAATTTACATCTAACTTTTGGAGATCGTTCCAAAAGGGCTTAGGGACACAGGTGAGTCTTAGCACAGCATTTCACCCTCAGACTGATGGACAAGCTGAGTGTACTATTCAGACGCTAGAAGATATGTTGCGAGCCTGTATTATTGACTTCAGAGGTAGCTGAGATGATCATTTGCCACTTATTGAGTTTGCTTATAATAATAGCTACCATTCTAGTATTCATATGGCACCGTATGAGGCCGTATATGGAAGGAAGTGCAGGTCACCTATCAGTTGGTTCGATGTTGATGAGACTAAGTTGTTAGGCCCAGACATGATTCAGCAAGCTGTTGATAAGGTGAAGCTTATTCAGCATGATTCAGCAAGCTGTTGATAAGGTGAAGCTTATTCAGCAGAGATTATTGGCAGCCCAAAGTCGACAGAAGTCATATGCAGATAATCGACGTCGAGACTTAGAGTTTCAGATTGGTGATTGGGTATTCCTGAAGGTATCACCTATGAAGGGTGTGATGAGATTCGGCAAGAAGGGGAAGCTCAGCCCGAGGTACATTGGGCCTTATCAGATTGTTCGTAGGGTAGGCAATCTTGCCTATGAGTTAGACCTACCATCTAATTTGGAAGCGGTACATCCAGTCTTTCATGTATCAATGCTTCGTAAATGTATTGGTGACCTTTCTAGAGTATTTCCTGTAGATGATGTCCAGGTAACGGAGGAGTTATCTTATGAGGAGAGCCCCATAGCTATACTTGATAGCCGAGTTAGAAGGTTACGTACTAAGGATGTGGCTTCCGTCAAAGTATTGTGGCGAAATAATAATAGGGAGGAGGTGACTTGGGAAGCTTGGGAAGCCGAAGACGAAATGAAGAAAAAGTATCCTTACTTGTTTCCTATGCCTGCAGGTAATTCAATTCCTTACTTGACTATATTGATTGGTAAATGGGACTATATGATATATTGTGGCCCTGTGAGGCATCTATGGGTTTGCTGAATGCAGGTTGGTAGGTATAGCTATAGAGGAGACTCTGCCGAAATTTTTATAGCATGAGACTTATTACAAACATTCGAGGACGAATGTTTCTAGGGGGGAAAGGATGTTACACCTCATTGTTTTGTACCTTGACATTCATCGCATGATTAGTTGTCCTAATCTTTCACATCTACATTATCTTCGAGGTTATACGATATTAGACATGCTTATTGTCACATTTTGTAGTTTCATTCAACATATACATGACTAAGTTGAGAGAAAGGATTAACCTTCTCAAGTTGTGATTTACATCCCTTTTCAAGTTGATGTTGAAGGGAAGATTAAAGCTTGACAGAATCTGAACCAAGAGAAATATTTCTACAGAAAAGGTAAGGGTTAACCTTCTATTTTCTTCCCCCCACGAATAGAATTGATTGGAGCACTTTAAAGGTGAGAAATTGGAAAGAGGCCGCATAAAATCAACTTTAAGTTGCTAGGTTTATTGGGCTATTTTGTGGACTGTTTTTTGTTGTTGTTGAGCTATCTCTTTTGCCACTGTTCTTATAAGTTTTGGAAGGTAAAAGGACGTGGAGAGACCCAAATAATTGAAGAGTAGCAGGCTCATAGTTCGTCGTTACGTTTCAGGTCGATTAACACTAGTATGATAATCGTTTTGGGCGGAAGTGAACATATGTAGGAGCTGCTTTTGTTGTGAGTTAATTGAGGACTTCTAATAAAGGTAAGGTTTCAATTATTCTTTATGTATATGAGCTAGCATAAGCTTTACTTATATTGTCTTGTCAAGAATTTGTGAAACATCGATAAGAAGTCCTAGTCTATTGTTGAATGTTGACCTAATGGATTGTGGAGGTTATTCTTATATTGTTGGAGGACTGGACGTGTTGTTGATTGTTATTTTCATTTTTTTTGATGTTGTTAATGCGTGAATAAATGTTGGAAAGAAGAGGAGTTCAAAACTGTTTTTGTAGGATCGGAAACTGAGCTTGCCGCTCGCTATGCTATAGTTATGAATTTTTGGGATTGTTCTTATGGTATTAAGGAGCTGGATTGATAGTGTTAGTTGCTGACGTTGTTAATATTGTTGTTGGTTGCTGTTTTGGATTTCGGAAGTAAAGAAATGTAGGGGAGGTGCTGCTCGATTTTCTAGAAATGAGCTATTAGCTTAGAAATCTGTTTCAAGCCCTTTCATAGCTTAACCATATTTTTAATGTCTTGATGTAGGTTGAAGTATTATGGGCAGTACACACACACATATATACATATATAGTGACTTGTTGATAAGCACAAAGGTATGCAAAGTTATCCCTTCTTCCTTCTTTGGTATGAATTACATAAAATGAACAAACAACGAACACATGTGACTCCAATGAACTCTAGTTCTCAATAGTACTTGACATGATAGTTGTGTTTGGTCCCTCAAGTGTTAGTTCATCCAGTCTATTCTCTCGAATCCCAAATGATGATTCATTTTGTACATGATTTCCCCTAGAACTAAGTGTTCTCACATCGATAAGAACACTTTCAAAAGATATTCTGAGATAACAAGATTGTGCATTCACAAAAGAGCCTTCATACATCATTATGGGTTACTAATGAAAGGTTTGGCTTTCGTATATATTTTCATTGCATTATTTCACCGAGTCCCTTACTAAAGGGCCGGGTACGGTATATATATATATATATATATCTCACCGAGTCCCTTACTAAAGGGCCGGGTACAGTATGTATTTACATAACCACGGATCAGCTGGCTCTTCTCACCGAGTCCCTTACTAAAGGGCCGGGTACAGTATATATGTATGTATATGACTTCACTCACCGAGTCCCATGGTGGACCGGGTACGGTATACAGAGTATATATATGCATGGCTCACGACATATGGTACAAATGCATTAGTATCCCTTTATTATCATACTTATCTCCTGTCATCTTTTCACTCACTCATGATCTCATTACTGTACTTCATGCTATACATATTCAGTACATTTTCCGTACTGACTCCCCTTTCTTCGAGGGCTGCGTTTCATGCCTGCAGGTACAAACACTAAGTTTGGTGATCCTCCAGCCTAGGACCCCTGCTCAGCTGCTTGGAGAGCTCCATTGTTCTGGAGCTTGAGTCATTTTGGTATAGATCCTTTGATATAGACATATGCATATCCCGGGGTACGGCGGGGCCCTATCTCGTCATATTTCACTAATATACTCTTAGAGGTCTGTAGACATGTGTGGGTTGTATATATGTTTTATATCAACTATATCGACGTAGTTGGTTTTGGATATTCCCGTTTATAGTGGCATCCTTGTCGGATTGCATATTTTGTTATGTTTTAGCTAGCTGTGACTCCTCAGCAGACAGGTTCATTATGATATATGACGTTATGAGTCTATAGCTTGCTTTTACAAATTTCCATGTTGTCCTTACTTTCAATCTGATTATGTCTGGCAGGCTCGTATATGAGTGTCCAGCTCGGGCACTAGTCATGGCCCATCGGGTTGAGTCGTGACATGAGCCAACAAGGCTATCATAATTACCTATGTGACAACATATGAAACATCAAATCTGGACATCATCTGAATATACGTAACTGTCTGTAAGCCTCTACTAGAAAACATACAAAACGTGGTCGGGACAGGGCCTCACCATACCCATGCATGTACGCATACATACATATATATATATATATATATATATATATATATATATATATATATATATATATATATATATATATATAAGACCATGATGACTTCTGGTATCTTCGGAACAAAGGGAGTGCATCGACTCATAGGAGTAACTTTTAGGCCTTTCGGATTGACTTAGGGACAGTAACCTCCGGACATTGTTATGGAACCGAAGAACATAAGCTTTATAGCATTCTAAGAGTGGAATCATTATGGATAACGTTTGTTCATTCGTTTCATTATTTTCATAAGATTCATGCCAAAGAGAAATAAGGGATAGCCTTAACATACCTGGATAATCTCCTTCTCAATCCACAATTAAGCTTAACATAATCCTCTTGCGTCTACAACAAAATAAATGATATCGTCATCAACATACAAGGTCATGATTATCATATTTCGCTAATCTTATGACCTACAGAAAAACGGCCAGCATTTCCCTTGTTTCTACTACAGCCCAAATACCCCTAAGGGTCATCAAACAGCCGAACAAAAACAACAATGGTAACAACAACAACAACGATTCAATATAAGCTTTCTATTTACCTCAACAACCATATTGAGTGGAAGCTCGATTTAAGATAACAAAATATAATTCGAATCCCATTTATTTTTCGATGAATTAGTTTACAACATTTATAACATCATACTTATGCTTACCATATCATTTTTGGATGAAAGCCTCATAAAAACAACCTTAAAAACAGTCCACACGCCTAACATTTCAATCTTCACTTTCAATCTCAAGTTTCATATGTTTCTTTCATCAATTCACTTGATAAACATAAACAAATGACTAACAGCAGAAACTATATCATAATCATGTTATATTCCATAATTTCCAGCCATCACAAATCATATTTATCACCTCAAAACAGCCCAACAAAACAGTTGCCATATCTTAGGCTATTTCAATGCTATCTTGTAGTACTTTGCTACAAAAAACTATCTCACCAACACAGAATTAAGATTAAGCACAACCAAAGGGATGTTAAACTTACCTTAAATAGTAAATTACATTTGAAATCTGCTGCTGATTCAACTTCCAATCACCCTTAAATACAACACAACCCTATAGAGGTGTTCTTCCTTACCAAGGTTAACTTTTGAGGTTGAATTTGGATATAATCACTTGGATTGCTCTTGGACCTTCATGAATATGTTTAAGAGGGTTTTAGGGGTGTGGAGACGAAGTTTGGTCTTCAATTGATCAAAAATGATCCTTAGAGCTCTTTTAAAAGATCATAAGATCGGCCACCACCGCAAGTGGGTCCCAAAGGGTCTGTCTGCGCAGTCCCGCAAAAACGTGAATATCTCTCTACTCCGACGTCGTATTGACACGGTTTAATGCATTAGAAACTAGACTCATAGACCTTTAATTTGATAGGTGTATCACCCCGTAACTCCAACTAAATTGGGAGAAAAGCTTAGCGACATCTGACCCAAATTTCAGCAAACTTATGAACGTAACTTGTGACGACTTTTGTCGACTTTTATTTTACAACTCACTTGACTTGAAAACTTAACACACAACTATCATACGAATAAAATACCTCATGAAATGACCTTATTAGCATGTTAATTTCCCCTAGTCTTACCCCAAAAGTACATGTTATAATATTCTCAAACCTGCCGACTTTCGACGTAACTTATTCTTTCCGATTCATTTGACATACAACCATCCCAACACTTACCAAACATGATTAATAAACTCTCATATACATAGGATGATCATGTAGAATCTCTTATGATCTTGTTGAAAATGTTGCTTTTTCAATCTACATTGATTAACTCGCGACGAAACTCAACGTATAAATGTGTGGGGTGTAACGGATATGGAATTAGAATCGAGAAGAAAGTGTCCAAAAAAACCAAACTCCTATTTAACTCCCAAATTTCAGCCCATGAAATTAGTACTCTAGGTGATCAATTCCCATCAACAATTAGCCAATTAAACTCATAGAATAGGAAAATTGAAATTCTAGAAGAAACCCCCAATTTTAGGTATAAACCCTAACTACACAATTCATAAATTAGCCACTAATAATGAAGGAAACATGCTACAATACCTTCTAATCATCATTTCCATGCTAAATGAAGCTAATCCAATCCATAATTCAAGGAGGTATAGTCTATAAATCATTTAGGAAAGAACCCATTTAACCCTCTTTTAATCCTCAAGTTCTTAGGGATTCTAGCATGAATTAGGGGATTTCTATGATGATTGAAGGATAATGGAATAGTAATGAAGTTGGAATGACTTACCACAATGATGTTCCTCCAAGAAATACCTTGAAATGCTCCCAAATGGCTCTAGTTTCGGAATAGGAAATGAATGGACTTGGGGTTTCAACACTCATTTAATGCCAGCTACTGCCCGTCACCCGCAATAGTGATCGACAGACTGCTATAGAGGTCCCTCTTCAGCGGTCCCTTGACCGTTTCTGCTGTCCACAAGAAAATACACAGGGCCGCTATAGCGATAGGGCCACCGTTTCTGCGGTACTGTTGCCGCGGCCATAGTGTCGCAGAAGCGGACACTAGAAGCCAGAAAAGTAACTCCACTTTCATGAACTCAACCCGAAATCCCGACTATCACCTGAGACCATCTGCTTACAAACCATATATGCTTCTATACATAAAAATGTGCTACGAACACACTCGTGGCCTCAGAATTCCCAACGGAGGTTGTTGAACAAGTCAACCCATAAAAGCCAAAAAGTAACTTTCTAACCCAAGTCCCAAAACGCAACCGAGTGCATTGGGAACCGAACCAAACCCACCAATGAGTGACAAATGATCATCTGGGCCTCTCGAAATCTACGAATTTCTGAAAAGGTCCGTTTACCCAAAAGTCAACAATGAGTCAAAAAATTTTCACTTAAAAATCAAATTTTCCAAAGTCATAACACAACTCACTACCATTCCTAGGGAACCGTGCAACCTGTCCTTGCGGGTAAAAAAATTACTAATAAAGCTTAGGGACGGGTCAACGGGGGCAAAATGGTCAAAACATAATAATGACCGAACAGGTCGTTACATCAGATACCATCCAAACAATCGCTCCTCCTCGTGTGAAGAAAGAGAGTATGAAGGCTGATGGTAACCAAGGAATCATTATCATAACAACACGGAAGCCTCTACGACACGAAGTATTCCAAAATCAATGCCAACTCACCTTATTAGTCAAAACTTCCTCTAACTAATATCCTTATGTATCCCACTGGATCGTCCTTGCCCTAATTGTCTTACTCAATCTCTGAAATGTTATCCCGAACTTGATTCAGTTAACCCATCATTGATCTACCATTTCAAGCATCCTTGTTTACTAACCCCTTACTCAAAATCCTTAACGTTGCTAGCCCTTGAAGAGTCACCTCTTAGCTCATTTATCGAATCTGAACACCTCTCACCACTCGCACGACTATCCCTTTTATTCAATCACATAAGCCGAGTAATAACACAACTAGTAGCGGGATCTAGTCAAATTTACATAGTGAATGCAAGGCCCCCAACCTTTGTCTAACATTAGGTGCAACACCTGAGTAACCCTCCTGAGTACTAAACTTTTAAACTGGCCCAACACAGATAATGGTTCCATTAGTCAATCACTGGCCCTATTAGCTCATGACACAATTGATAATTCCAACTCATCCTTAAACTCTCAAGCCCACTCTACACTGAACATCACAACCAAGCTCTCATATCACTAATTCTTGTTTCAACGATTTCCTTTTTGCCCTTAAACTCGAAGGCACCAATCAACCTCATCGGTCATACCTTTTACTGAAGGTTGTAATATAATGCCCCCGCAATCCAAACATAACTCAAGTACCCATACTACCTCACCTCAAGTCTTATGAACCTTGATCCCCTGAACCAGATAGCAAGATCCCTCATTAAAATCCTTCAGTTCCCGTATTTCATTCCAGATCACTTTTATCACTATCAACCAGCAAACACTCAAATCCACTCGATCCTCTAAACTAATCATCCCTCTAAGCCGAACGAACCACTAATAATATCAATGTCTCCCCTAAAACCTAAGTGAAACAACCAGTAACTCTTCAAATCATTAGCTTTTCGTATTCACCCATAATTGAAGTCATTTCCTTCGGTCGATTTCTAGCTCCTCAGAATCCTACAACTCAGTCAAATTTACCGATCAAACGATCTTCCTATAACATTCACTTAATAACAGAGTACTCCTTTAACATCTATGAGTTAATAACAAGAATGACTCCTCAGCACTATATCCCCGAGATATCATGTAAACCTACAAGTACAGTCGCTAGCAAACCCTGCCTAATTATTCCCACGAAATGCAATCCTCCATAGTAACTATAGCAAGGCGAGCACTCCCATCAGTACCATTTTGACGTGCCGAAGCCAGCTTATCCTTCCGCAATCAGATACAAAATCAACCCTCGTACATCCAAGAACTCTATCCGGACGAATGCAGCAGATACAATTTTTCCCTTCCTAAAGCAATCATATCATAGAGCATATCACTATTGTTAATCTATCAATGCAATTGGTCACTTTCGAGCACCCAACCCTGAGCATGGAGGTCATGTAACCCTCTGAACTATCTTTCCCATTTCTCACAAAACCCCATAATAAACAAGTCTAATCGCGACTCCACTCAACAACTGAATTTAATCGTGACTCCACACAATTGAATCCTTGGGCCATAGCTAGAGACTGAACTTGATCACGTGTCCAAATCAAAATAACACATCTCATACCATACTAAAACACATCATAGATCAACGATTCATATCAGAATTTAAGGACGGATTTCCATCTTTCGAGGATGATTAGATAAGGTTGTTTATATACTAACTGGAATCGACTAGACACCAATTTGAATGAAGTCGCACAAGAAAATGAAAGAATTGGAAGTTTTCGAAATGTCTTATAGCCTTTCGCAGATAAATACAGAGCTCATCGTACCAATCCACGAGACTCTACTAGACCTACTCTTGTATTATAGACTGGGTAACCTAGGGCTCTGATACCAACTTGTCACGACCCAATTGCATTAAGTCGTGTAGGCACCTACCTTTTCCACCTAGGTAGGCGAACCTTTTTTCCAACAATCATAAATATAAGTAAAGCGGAAGAAAATAGACATAACATAAGTCTCACAATAATAATATAAAGTGCGGAAAGTAGTGAAATACAACCTCAGTATCGTGGTCTGGTCATACAAGAGCTCTGCTAAACTATAAGTCTGAATAATACATAAAAGTCTCAATTCATGTCCGGGAATAAGAAGTAAGACAAAGCAATAAAGAGGAGTTTTCTGGCAGCGAACGTCATCATGCTCACTCTGAATGGACTCAACAGCAAACTCGGAAATAAACCATGAGGAGATGAAGTAAAACTTGGCAAGTACTCTGCATCCATAAAAGAATGCAGCAAGTATAGGTCAGTACAAATAACAAGTACTGGTAGGTATCATAGGCCGACTAAGACTAGCTAATGTATGTGAAGACAATAATGTAAGAATAACACGTAAACAGTAAAGTACAAGTCAGTACTAGCCAAGTATCCACAATACTAGTCACAACCTATGTTATAGCATCTAAGCCCAAATGTTCCAAGCTTTAAAATAATCACCAAAGACCAAACTATGACTACAATATCCCGTCCCGATTCAGTCACATACAAAGATCCTAACACAATCCATATCAAATCCAACAACCATCTAAAACACGCTCAACACATAAGAGAGACAACAAAATTCAATAGAAATATATGCCAAGTCTCAGTAGATTAACTCCGAATTCATCAACCACAACCATATCACGCATCTAGACCCAATTGTGCAAAGTTTCAGAGATTTCAATCACAAGTCCATATCATAACCAACTAAGAGAGATGATAAGATGCAATGCAAGATGTATATGATATGTATGCAATGCATATACTCGTACAGATGTAGTCCAATGACAAAACATTACGTCTTGGCAGCACAACCCCTGGGGGACCGATGAAGTCCATGTACTGGTCATTCCGCACACTGCCCAGAGATGACTCAACGTACAATTCCAATCACTCCGCACACAGCCCAAAGATGACTCAACATCCAATACCAGTTAGATAGATAAGTGTTTTCGTATCAGTCACTCCGTACACAGCCCTGAGGTGACTCTTATCAATATGTCCCAATGCATCTGTATTTCCTTCTCATTTCCCGTCATCAGTACCATATCAAGGCAATATCAATATATCATGGAAATGAGTAAGAATACAGTGCAAGTGTAATATCAACAAACTAAATCAATCCCAAACAGTACCACACATGGGCATACAAGTATTATTATCAATAAGGTTACACAACAAGCCACAATAGATTTACAGTTCTTATCTCAATATCAACAAAGTAAGGTACCACAGTATCATAATCATAATATATAACTAACCACCAATATCCTATATCTCAATGTGGCAACGAGCCAACAAGTACATAGAACAAATAAGTCAATGACACAATGGGGTGGCTAGCCCCCAAATCATACAATAAGGCCCAACCAAAGGCAATATCCATCCCAAACTTCATACCCGAAGGTTTATATGCAATCTCCGACAATATCATCTAAACATACATTTCGTAAATAGAAGTCTCACCATAAGGTAAACTGAAACCTACCTGGAAGGTCGAACAACAACTCGAATGTAAATTGTGAACCTTTCATTTTCGTTGCGCCTTAAAGTAATGAAAGTCTAGTCATATCCAAATATGGATTTAGAATCGAGAAGAAAGTATCCAAAAAAACCAAACTCCGATTTAACTTTCAAATCTCAACCCATGGAATTGGGTTTATGAACTAACCAGATGAAATTAGGAACCGAGTGCACTGGGAACCGAACCAAACCCACCAATGAGTCATAAATGATCATCTGGGCATCTCAAAATCAATAAATTTTTGAAAAAGGTCTGTTTACCCAAAAGTCAACTATGAGTCAAACAGTTTTCACTTAAAAGCCAACTTTCCAAAAGTCATATCACAACTCTCTCCCATGCTTAGGGAACTGTGCCACCTATCCCTGTGGGTAAAAATTGTACTAATAAAGCTCACGAACAAGTCAACAAGGGAAAAATAGTCAAAATATAATAATGACCGAACAGGTCGTTAAATCAGATACCAATTAAACAATCGCTCATCCTCGAGCATAGAAAGAGAGTATGAAGGTTGACGGTAACCTAGGAGTCAGTATCATAACAACACAAAAGCCTCCACGACACAAATTATGCAAAAATCATTGCCCACTCACCTTATTAGTCAAAACTTCCTCTAACTTAGCCGAAGGACCCAATTTCCGTATTAATATACTTGAATGCTCTCACAACTATTTCCTGAATAACATAGACGCTTTTATCGAAACTCTCTGATTCGACATAACCATGCCTCTGGAGCGATCAATAGGTCTCACATACATCTCTCAAACAACACTAACCTTTAGACATAAACACAATCATAGCCCACTCTGAACTGGTCGAACATTCTGATTCCTCTAACCTTTCCTTCACCCTTCTCAGGTTGTTCTTTGAACCATGATTTCTTAGAAGCACGCAAGATAACCCGAAACCATGACTTACTTTTGCCAGAAAAGAATTCTTTCTTCATCAGAGAACTCTATGCAATTCCATGAAAATTGATCGTTCTGATAGCCAGCTTGGCCAGTTTTAAGTCTTCTTAAACCTTCAATTCACTATAAAGGAACATACCACCGAATACCTCACCGAGCAAAATCCGTTGAAACTCAATTGATCACTATGAAGATCTATAGCAACCATAGTACCTCCTCGAATCATTACCAAGCCTATTGAAACCCATTATACTAACCGAAAAGCTGACCCCGATAAAATATCTCCAAGTCCACTAGCAACCCTAATAAATTTAGTAACCTGTCATACCTCAAATCTAAACTAAACTTATTGAATCCGTGAAGGTGACTTACTGGGAATCCATATGTTCTTTTGGAATTATGAATATAATTCATTGAGTTCTAATCAACCACACTGACCCTAAAAGGAATGCACCACCCCTGAATCTCATTAATAACCATTCGATCCGACTCCAATTTTCGAAACCAATCACGTTCTTACCCCGCATGAGAAATCATGTTTGTTACCCACGTATCCAAAAGCTGAAACATATTCATGTTGTCCACTGAGCACCGAAGAACTAGATCTTGTAAGTGAAACTTCTGATTTTTTTAACCCTTACCCGATACGCAAGTCGATACCCCCCGAACTTTTCGACGCCAAAACCTGCAGTCTCTTGATATAACCCTTTAATCATCGAACCTCCCATTATAATATCTCGACAAGCCCATAGCATTTCTGAAAGCAAAAATTCTCGCAACCTCTTACGTCAACCTAGCACGACAATCTCCAAGTTCTTAGTATCCAAATACATTCATCCATGACATCCAATCAATATAACTCGTAACATATGACACTTACCACAAATACGGTCCCATCTCAAGAATATAGCTCTAGCCCTCACATAATAGGGATTCCACAAATCTTTCCTCTTAAAGCACGTTAAATCATCCACTGTAGAATGTTACGAAACTTATCTAACGGTGTACTACCAAGCTATTTCTTATAAACCTCAACATGTCGGTTCACTGAAATATGCTTATCACTAGTTGCCGATCACGAACCTCATGGAATTTTCCTCATATGTATCCCACTGAATCTTCATTGCCCGAATTGTCTTACTCAATCTCCGAAATGTTATACCGAACTTAACTCAATTAACCCATCATTGATCTACCATTTCAAGAATCCTTGTTTACTAACCCTTTACTCAAAATCCTTAACGTTGCTATCCCTTGAAGAATCACCTCTTACCTCATTTATCGAATCTGAATACCTCTAACTACTCGCACGACTATCCCTTTTATTCGATCACATAAGCCGAGTAATAACACCACTAGTAGCTGGATCTAGTGAAATTTACACAATGAATACAGGGCCCCCAACCTTAGTCCAATATTAGGTGTATCACCTGAATAACCCTCCTGTGTACTAACCTTTTAAACTGGCCCAACACTGATAATCGTTCCATTAGTCAAACATTGGCCCTATTAGCTTACGATCCAATTGAAAATTCCAACACATCCTTAAACTCTCAAGCCCAATCTACACTGAAGATCGAAACCAAGCTGTCACATCACTAATTCTTGATTTCCTTTCTGCCCTTAAACTCAAAGACACCAATTAACCTTATCCTGACGAACGCGAAAGATACTAATTTTTCCTTTCCTAAAGCAATCACATCATTGAGCAAACCACTATTGTTAAGCCATCAATGCACATTGTCACTTCCGAGCACCCAACACTGATGCATGAAGACCATGTAACCCTATGAACTATCTTTCCCATTTCTCACGAACCCTCATAATAAACGAGTTGAATCACGACTCCCATCGACAATAGAGTCTAATCGTTACTCCATACAATCAAATCCTTGGGCCATAACTAGAGACTGAACTTGGTCACGTGTCCGAATCAAAATAACACATATCGTACCATACCACAACAGGTCATAAATAAACTATTCGCATGAAAATTGAAGGACAGATTTCCATTTTCTGAGGATGGTTAAGATAAGGCAATTCAGATACCAATTGAAATTGACTAGATACCAATTTGAATGAAGTCGCACAAGAGAATGAAAGAATTGGAAGTTTCCTAAATGTCTTATAACCTCTCGTTGATAAATACGGAGCTCGTCTTACTGATCCATAAGACTCTACTAGATATGCTCTTGTATAATAAATCGGGTGGCTTAGGCCTCTGATACCAACTTATCTTTACCCAATTTCACTAAGTGATGCGGGCACCTACCTTTTCCACCTCGGTAGGCAAACCCTTAGGTCACGACCCGACTAGGGCAGCGACGAGCACCCGACGCTACCCCACCTGGGCACCCCTCCAGCATACTATCACATAACGTCTAGGTGAGACATAAATCAAATCATGCATTCTAGCCATCAATCATACTAGTCCCAATTGGACGATAACATTTCTTATATCATCATAGGCATCTATGCCACACCAATTTACATGGGTCGACAAGGCCAACAAAATGACATACAAAAATATAGGCCGACAAGGCCAAACACATCTAACCACAAACACATGTCTACGAGCCTTTAAGAAGGTTATAACATATCACATGAGCGGGATAGGACCCCGCTATGCCCCTAATTATGTACACAAAATAATAAGTACCCAAAAGCTATAGCTCCGAATGAAATGGAGCTCCGCTATGTAGTCCCTGAAAATATAGCTATGGATCAAGCCTGTCCCCCTGTGCACCTGCGGGCATGACGCAGCGTCCACAAACAAAAGGACGTCAGTACGAAGAATGTACTGAGTATGTAAAGCATGATCAATATCAATATGAAAGCTTAAGAGTCAACATATGAGATAGCATAACATGGGAGATAATAATAATATCGTCGACATGGCACTTACTTGCTTTCCACAAGGACATTCCATTTTTATTGCGTATCCGTGTACATACATCCATATCCGTATTTAGTTACCTTCACATTCATTTTTATAACATATTCGGACTCATATTGATGTCATATACACACACACACACATATATATATAAAGCTATAGCGTGCCCGACCATAAAGGTTCGGTGTTTCATACATACTTGGCCAACCAAGGCTCAAGGTCATACATACCTGGCCCTACCAAGGCATCAGGGTTATCCGTACCTTCTGCAGAAGTGCGCGCGCGTTTCATAATCATATACATACTCTATACATATTCATATACATATATTCTTACCCGGCGTCATAAGCTCGGGGTCTTATTATAGCCCCTCATAGGCACACATACATATCATAGCTCGTAAGCATCTTTAGCATCATTTTATTCTCATCATCATTACTATCATTGTCATTATCGTTACATCTACCCTATAGGCTTACTCGTCATACGAGGAACTTAATACAATCGTAGCACATCGAGCATCGGGAGCTTACTAGCTTGGAGATTCAAATCGTTGAAGTGAATCATAGTATTATAGGAGATTTAGACGTTTGGCCAAAGAACCATCCCTTATGAAAGAAGGGTTAGCCTTACATAACTTTTCGTTCGAATATATAACACTTGCACATCCCCTTCCACGCTTGCGTTTATACCTTCATCAAGGTCATACTATCGTTAGAATTGACAACTAGCATAAATGGCTAAAGCTAGGGAAAATCGCACAGCATCTCCTTTATTTATACAACATTCCTCCATATCGTAATTCAACTCCCAAACGTCAACAATACATTTACAATATCATAACAATGGCCTTTAGTCATCTACATTATCCATATTCTCAATTCACTTCAAATTTTCCATGTTCAAGACCATAACACACGATTTCGTCCATTCAGATACAATGCCTATTTCATGATCTTAACGTCATTGATAACCCATTCATGTCACAACACAACAACAATCGTGATTCAATTCAAACTATTTCTCAAAACGTCACTATTCATCTTTCATGACCCATTTTGCTATACTCTTGTAAAATCCAAGCATTTCAACTTCTAAATACCTTAAACAACATAAAAATACCATAAATCTTACCTTAGATATTGTAGGAACAAGCCTTAGTCGAAATACCCCACTTGAGCAAAAACCCTAGTTTTTCTCCATTTGGATTTCTTGACTTGAATGATCTTTAATCGGTTTGCTTACACTTGATTCACTTATTTTGTGTTGTTGATCACTAAAAACCCTTGAAAAATTGTGGAATATATGTAGAGAGATGTCTTAGAGAGAAGGGGTGTCAAGAAGAAATGAAATGAAATAACCTTGGTCCCTTACATTTATTGGACAAAATCTGTCCCGACCAAACATACGGACCAACATACGGTCCGTATAAATTGTATGGGCCGTATCTTTGGTCGTACAATTGGTCCAGAGAGTTTGGCCAATCTGGGTTGATTATATGGTCCCAAACATACGGACCGTATAAATTATACGGCCAGTATGTTTGGCCATATAATCCCCAGTGATCCCGAAGTTCGTTTTGTCGTCTCGTTTGATCTCCAATCCTTATGGAACCTTCTTAACACTTATTCAACACTTCAATACCAATCCAAGGGACTTTATCACTCTTCTCCAAGACATCATTAAGCCCTTACTAACTCGTTACTAGTAATTTCTTTCCGATGCTTATCAAAATACTTTGCCGTCTCTTGGCAATCCTCTTCCCCCATCTCTAACATCTTTGAACTCTCACCTAGAATCATCGAATGTCATCGCTCGCCCATGAAAGCATCGTATACTCATACTCCTCACTAGTTCATTCACTTGCGTACCAACGGAAGATTTTCCGAGGTGTAACATTCTCCCCCCCTTAAGAACATTCGTCCTCGAATGTTAAAGTTTTCGGGGATTCTATAAAAATTTCGCCAGAGTTTCCTCTGTAATATGGAACTAACATCCTATCACAACAGCCCACAATAACAATACCTCACAGGGCCACAACATAATAGCAATAGAATTTGGTCACACACGACCCAAAATCATAAAAGCAAAACATACATACCTTATGATCTTGACATCTCTTCTTGGATCTCTTCCAAGGGATGAAATAACTGCGGGTATTTGGATCGCATGCTTTCTTCCGCTTCCCACGTCATTTCCTCTCGTTTACTGCTTCTCCATAGAACCTTAACTGAGGCCACCTCTTTGTTTCTAAGCCTCCGTACTTGCCTATCTAGTATGGCAATGGGTACTTCTTCATAGGTCAATTTCTCTGTCACTTGCACATCATTTACTGGGACGATCCTGGTAGGATCTCCAATACATTTCCGGAGCATCGAGACGTGGAAAACTGGATGAACTGACTCCAAATCGGGAGGTAGATCTAACTCATATGCCACCTTGCCTAGCTTGCGCACAATCTCATAAGGCCCAATATACCGGGGACTAAGCTTCCCTTTTTTTGCCAAATCTCATAACGCCCTTCATTGGCGACACTTTCAAGAATACCAAATCCTTAACTTGGAACTCTAAGTCTCTTCGACAATTATCTACATAGGACTTCTGACGACTTTGAGCCGCTAACAACCTATCTTGTATGAGCTTGACTTTCTCTATGGCTTGCTGGACCAAGTCTGGCCCTATCAACTGAGCCTCTCCTATTTCAAACCACCCAATTGGGGATCTACATTTTCGCCCATATAAAGCCTCATACGGTGCCATTTGAATGCTAGAATGATAACTATTATTGTAAGCAAATTCAATGAGTTGCAAATGATCATCCCAACTACCTCCGAAATCTATCATACATGCCTGTAACATATCTTTAAGAGTCTGAATAGTACGTTCGGCTTCTCTATCGGTCTGTGGATGAAATGTCGTGCTAAGGCTCACTTGGATCCCTAAACCCGCTTGGAAAGACTCCCAAAATTTAGCTATAAACTAAGTTCCTCTGTCTGAGATAATCGATACTGGAACACCATGGAGTCTCACTATCTCTTTAACATACAGTTTTGCATAATCTTCAGCCACTTACGTCGTCCTGACTGGCAAGAAGTGAGCTGACTTTGTGAGTCTATCAACAATCACCCATATGGAATCATACTTACGTTGAGAACGGGGTAAGCATGTAATCAAATCCATGTTAATCACTACCCACTTCCAAGTTGGGATTTCTATAGCTTGCAACAATCCGCCCAGCTTTTGGTGCTCGATTTTCACTTGTTGGAAATTAGGACATTGAGCCACATATTCCGCTACATCTTTCTTCATCCCATTCCACCATTATACAGACTTGAGATCATGATACATTTTCGTCGCTCCGGGGTGGACAGAATAACGAGGCAGATTATGTGTCCCACATAGTCTTTTAGCAATTCTAACCATCGTCGTTGCCGCAAATTCAACTCTTTCTGCTTGAACATATACTGAAGGCTCTTATGATCGGTAGAAATATCCACATGGACACCATATAACTAATTTCTCCATATCTTTAAAGCATGAACCACTGCAGCCACTTCTAGATCGTGGGTCGGATAATTCTGCTCATGTTTCCGCAGTTGCCTTGAAGCATATGCAACCACTTTACCGTGCTGCATCAATACACAGCCTAGCCCAACACCTGAAGCATCACAACAAACAACATATCCTTCCAATCCCTCTGGAAGTGTCAAGACTAGTACAGAAGTCAACCTATCTTTCAACTCTTGGAAACTAAGTTCGCAAGCATCTGTCCACTGAAACTTTGCTGATTTCTGGGTCAATCTTGTAAGTGGTGTAGAAATATAAGAAAAACCCTCAACGAATCTCCTGTAATAACCTGCTAAGCCCAAAAGCTATGTACCTCTGTAGGAGTCGTGGGCCGTATCCAAGTCTTCACAGCTTCAATCTTTTGGCTATCCACTCGAATACTATCGGCTGCAACAATATGCCCTAGGAATGCCACTGAGTTCAAGCAGAACTCACATTTGGAAAACTTTGCAAACAACTCTCGAGTTCGAAGAACTCCAAGGACAATACGCAAATGATCCGCATGTTCTGCCTCGGATCTAGAATACACCAATATATCGTCGATGAATACAATCACTAACAAATCTAGAAAGGGCATGAACACATCGTTAATCAAGTCCATGAACACTGCCGGCGCATTAGTTAGCCCAAATGACATTACTCGGAACTCAAAATGGTCGTATCTCGTTCTGAAGGCTGTCTTAGGGATATATTTCTCCCTTACTCTCACTTGGTGATACCCGGACCTCAAATCGATCTTTGAAAACTATTTGGCACCTTGCAACTGATCAAATAAATCATCAATCCTCGGAAGAGGATATTTGTTCTTAATCATCACTTTATTCAATTACCGATAATCAATGCACATTCTCAACGAGCCATCTTTCTTTCAGACAAACAATACGGGTGCTCCCCACGGGGATGAACTAGTCCTAATGAAGCCTTTATCAAGCAAATCTTTCAATTGCTCCTTCAACTCATTCAATTCTGCGGGAGCCATTCTATAGGGAGGAATAGATATAGGCTTAGTGTCTGGCAACACCTTAATAGCAAAATCAATCTCCCGCTCGGGGGGAAGGCCTGGAAGCTCTTCCAGGAACACATCCGGGAATTCATTCACCACTGGAACTGACTGTAGAGTCGGCGACTCAGCTTCTACATCTTGAACTCGTACTAGATGATAAATACACCCTTTTGTGATCATTTTCCTTTCCTTTAGATAGGAAATAAACCTATCTTTGGTGATGCCATATTTCCTTTCCATTCTAAAACTGGTTCTCCCAGAAACTGGAAATGAACCATCTTCATCCTACAATCAACATTGGCATAACAAGAAGCCAACCAATCCATGCCCATAATGACATCAAAATCTACCATCTTTAGCTCATGCAAGTCAACTATAGTATGGCGGTCACATATCACAACTACACAATCTCTATATACTCGGCTAGCTATTATCGATTCACCCACGGGTGTAGACACTTCGAAAGGTTTGATCGACTTCGGCTCGGCTTCAAATCGACCCGCAATATATGGAGTAACATAGGACAATGTGGAGCCCGGATCAATCAAAGCATATACATCATGAGAGAATACCGATAATATACCTGTGACCACGTCAGGAGAAGACTCAAGATCTTGGCATCCAGCTAAAGCATAAATACGGTGCTGAGGACCGCTAGAAGTGGGAGCTCTTCTTCTGCCTCTACCATGGTCGACTGGCGCATGTGAACCGTGCCCCGTAGGGCGTGCAGATGCTGAAGATCCAGCTGCCGACCCTGATGGCTGGGTCCTACCTCTACCATGTACTGAGGGGCAATCACGCATGATATGGCCTGGTCAACCACATGAATAGCAACCATCTGAGCCTAATCGGCATCGACCCCAATGCAACTTCCCACACTGGGAACATCGTGGTGCAGGTGGCCTTGACTGGCCTGAATCATCTCTGAACTGAGGTCCTAAATAGCTCGGACTCGGCCCTGAACGAGCAGATCTATCAAGGCTCTAGCCTGAAAACCGTGGAGATGCACTGGTCATAGAATAGCCTGAATGTCTAGGGAACTGCTGCCTGTGTCCGCCTCTGGACTCACTCATCGGGCCTGAAGATCTGGCCCTCTTTCCATGACCCCTATCCTGGTCGCGTTCACTTCTCTGCTGTTGTAGGCTTTCTTCTAAGTTCTGAGCATGTGCCTGAATGCGTGCAATATCCATACCGTCCTGAAGGGACGCAATCAAGCATCTATCCATCAAGTGTGGTCATAATCCCTTCACAAATCGGTGTACCCGGTCACCCATATCCGCTACCATGGCCGAAGAATACCTGGCCAAGGAATTGAAGCGGAGACTGTACTCCAGAGCACTCATGCTACCCTGCCTAAAATTTAAGAACTTATCGGCCCTAGCTCACCGAACTTCTGGAGGCATATAATGACGGAGAAAAGCATCAACAAACTCTTGCCATACCGGGGGAGGTAAATTGGCTCCCTGTGAAGCCATCCAGACTGTATACCACTGGATCGAGACATCTCTCAATCTATATGACGCTAACTCCACCGACTCGGTGTCCGAAGCATGTATCAATCGAAGCGTCCTCAACATACCATCAATAAAGTCCTGGGGGTCCTCCTCCGGCTTTGAGCCAAAGAATTTCGGAGGGTTTAAAGTAATGAAGTCACGAGCCCTTGCACTAACAACCCTATCACCCTGCCCTGTACTTTGCCGCTGAGTCTGAGCAGCAACCAACTGTGTAAGCAAATGTATGGCCTCTTTTACATCTTGGACAGAAGCATCCGGTGGAGGAGCTGGAGGTGCTGGAGCTAGGGCTGAGGCTCCCTCATGCTCCTCAGTAATGGGCACTATCTGGGAGGACTGAGATTGAGCTGCACTCTGGGACTCACTTTCCTTTACTACCGGTGGCGGTGCTCTTTCAGCCCGCTTTTCTGCCACCGTCTTGCCCTTTTGGGCTGCTGTAGTCTTTCTCTTTATAGGCATTCTCTGAAATACACAACACACGATTAAGGAACAATAATTTCTTACATCATAGCTCTATCGCACGATTCTTATGAAGAAAGAAGGTCATTTATTCCTAAAATGTCCGCAGCTTCCTGTTTATAAGTGTGGCGCGCAACACACCCATAACCAAGACTCTACTAGACACGGATCGTAGACACACCCTAGGACTGAACTGCTCTGATACCACTTTTGTCATTACCCGACTAGGGCCGCGACGAGCACCCGGCGCTACCCCACCCGGGCACCCCTCCAGCATACTTTCACATAACGTCTAGGTGAGCCATAAATCAAATCATGCATTCTAGCCATCAATCATACTAGTCCCAATTGGACGACAACATTTCTTATATCATCATAGGCATCTATGCCACACCAATGTACATGGGCCGACAAGGCCAACAAAATGACATACAAAAATATAGGCCGATAAGGCCAAGCACATCTAACCACATACACATGTCTACGAGCCTCTAAGAAGGTTATAACATATCACATGAGCGGGACAGGACCCCGCTATGCCCATAATTATGTACACAAAAGAATAAGTACCCAAAAGCTATAGCTCCGAATGAAATGGAGCTCCGCTATGTAGTCCCTGAAAATATAGCTATGGATCAAGCCTGTCTCCCTGTACACCTGCGGGCATGACGCAGCGTCCACAAACAAAAGGACGTCAGTATGAATAATGTACTGAGTATGTAAAGCATGATCAATATCAATATGAAAGCTTAAGAGTCAACATATGAGATAGCATAACATGGGAGATAATAATAATATCATTGACATGGCACTTACTTGCTTTCCACAAGGACATTCCATTTCTATTGCGTATCCGTGTACATACATCCATATCCGTATTTATTTACCTTCACATTCATTTTTATAACATATTCGTACTCATATAGATGTCATATACACACACACACACATATATATAGCTATAGCATGCCCGACCATAAAGGTTCGGTGTTTTATACATACTTTACCAACCAAGGCTCAAGGTCATACATACCTGGCCCTACCAAGGCATCAGGGTTATCCGTACCTTCTGCAGAAGTGCGCGCGAGTTTCATAATCATATACATACTCTATACATATTCATATACATATATTCTTACCCGGCGTCATAAGCTCGGGGTCTTATTATAGCCCTTCATAGGCACACATACATATCATAGCTCGTAAGCATCTTTAGCATCATTTTATTCTCATCATCATTACTATCATTGTCATTATCGTTACATCTACCCTATAGGCTTACTCGTCATACGAGAAACTTAGTACAATCGTAGCACATCGAGCATTGGGAGCTTACTAGCTCGAAGAATCAAATCGTTGAAGGGAATCATAGTCTTATAGGAGATTTTGACGTTTGGCCAAAGAACCATGCCTTATGAAAGAAGGGTTAGCCTTACATACCTTTTCGTTTGACTATATAACACTTGCACGTCCCCTTCCACGCTTGCGTTTATACCTTCATCAAGGTCATACTATCGTTAGAATTGACAACTAGCATAAATGGCTAAAGCTAGGGAAAATCGGACAGCATCTCCTTTATTTATACAACATTCCTCCATATCGTAATTCAACTCCCAAACGTCAACAATACATTTACAATATCATAACAATAGCCTTTAGTCATCTACATTATCCATATTCTCAATTCACTTCCAATTTTCCATATTCAAGACCATAACACACAATTTCATCCATTCACATACAATGCCTATTTCATGATCTTAACGTCATTTATAACCCATTCATGTCACAACACAACAACAATTATGATTCAATTCAAACTATTTCTCAAAACGTCACTATTCATCTTTCATGACCCATTTTGCTATACCCTTCTAAAATCCAAGAATTTCAACTTCCAAATACCTTAAACAACATATAAATACCATAAATCTTACCTTAGATGTTGTAGGAACAAGCCTTAGTCGAAATACCCCACTTGAGCAAAAACCCTAGTTTTTCTCCATTTGGATTTCTTGACTTGAATGATCTTTAATGGGTTTGCTTACACTTGATTCACTTATTTTGTGTTGTTGATCACTAAAAACCCTTGAAAAATTGTGGAATATATGTAGAGAGATGTTTTAGAGAGAAGGGGTGTCAAGATGAAATGAAATGAAAGAACCTTGGTCCCTTACATTTATTGCACAAAATCTGTCCCGACCTAATATATGGACCAACATACGGTTCGTATAAATTGTATGGGCCGTATGTTTGGTCGTACAATTGGTCCAGAAAGTTTGTCCAATCTGGGTTGATTATACGGTCCCAAACATACGGACCGTATAAATTATACGGCCAGTATGTTTGGCCGTATAATCCCCAGTGATCCTCAAGTTCGTTTCGTCGTCTCGTTTGATCTCCAATCCTTATGGAACCTTCTTAACACTTGTTCAACACTTTAATACCAATCCAAGGGATGTTATCACTCTTCTCCAAGGCATCATTAAGCCCTTACTAACTCGTTACTCGTAATTTCTTTCTGATGCTTATCAAAATACTTTGCCGTCTCTTGGCAATCCTCTTCCCCCATCTCTAACATCTTTGAACTCTCACTTAGAATCATCGAATGTCATCGCTCGCCCATGAAAACATCGTATACTCATACTCCTCACTAGTTCATTCACTTGCATACCAACGGAAGATTTTCCGAGGTGTAACACCATATCCCAACAATCATAAACATACGTAAAGCGGAAGAAAATAGAAATAATGTAAGTGTCACAATAATAATATAAAGTGCGAAAAGTAGTGTAATTCAACCCCAGTATCATGGTCTTGTCATACAAGAGCTCTACAAAACTATAAGTCTGAATAATACATAAAAGTTTCAATTCATGTCTCGGAATAGAATGTAAGATGAAGCAGTAGAGAGGAGTCTTTGGGCAGCGAACTTTATCATGCTCACTCTGAATGGACTCAACCGCAAACTCAAAAATCAACCACGATGAGATGAAGTGGAACCTGGCAAGTACTCTGCATCCATAAAAAAATGCAGCAAGTGTAGGTCAGTATAACAACAAGTACTGGTAGGTATCATAAGCCGACTAAGACTAGCTAACGTATATGAAGACATTAAAGTAAGAATAACACGTAAACAGTAAAGTACAAGTTATTACTAGACAAGTATCCACAACACCGTTCACAACCTATGTTATAGCATCTAAGCCCAAATGTTCCAAGCTTTAGAATAATCACCAAAGACCAAACTAGGACTACAGTATCCTGTCCCCATTTAGTCACATACAAGGATCTCAACACAATCCATATCAAAGCCAATAACAATCCAAATCACGCTCAGTACATAAGAGAGACAACAAACTGTAATAGAAATATATGCCAAGTCTCAATATATCAACTCTGAATCATCAATCACAACCATATCACGCATCTAAACCCAATTGTGCTAAGTCTCAAAGATTTCAATCACAGGACCATATCATAATCAATCAAGAGAGATGATAAGATGCAATGCAAGATGTATATGATATGTATGCAATGCATATACTCATACACATGTACTCCGATGACAGAACATCACGTCGCGACAGCATGACCCATGGGGGACCCGTAAAGTCCATGTACCGGTCACTCCATAAAAAGCCCGAAGATGACCTAACGTGCAATACCAATCACTCTGCACACAGCCCTGAGATGACTCAACATCTAATACCAGTCAGATAGATAAGTGCTTCTGTATCAGTAACTCCGCACACAGCCCAGAGATGACTTAATATCCAATATGTCTCGAAAGAATACCGGTCACTCCGCACACAGTCCAGAGGTGACTCTTATCAATATGTCCCAATACATATGTATTTCCTTCTCATTTCCTATCATCAGTACCATATCATGGAAATATCAATATATCATGGAAATGAGTAAGAATACAATGCAAGTTTAATATCAATAAACCAAATCAATCCCAAACAATACCACACATGGGCATACAAGTATTATTATAAATAAGGCTACACAACAAGCCACAATGGATTCACAGTTTTTATCTCAATATCAACAAATTAAGATACCACAGTATCATAATCATGATATATAACTAACCACCAATATCCTATATCTCAATGTGGTGACGAGCCAATAAGTACATAGAACAGATATGTCAACAACGCAATGGGGCTGGCTAGCCCCCAAATCATACGACAAGGCCCAACCAAAGGCAATATCCATCCCAAACTTCATACTTGAAGGTTTACATGCATTCTCTTACAATATCATCTAAATATATGCTACGCTAATCAAAGTCTCACCATAAGGTAAATCGTAACCTACCTGGAAGGCCGAACAACAAACTCGAATGTCAATCATGAGTCTTTCCCTTTCATTGCACCTTAACGTGTTGAAACTATAGTCATTTTTTAATATGGAATGAGAATCGAGAAAAAGGTATCCAAAAAAACCAAACTCCTATTTAACTCCCAAATCTCAACCCATGGAATAGGGTTTATGAACTAACAAGATGGAATTAGGAATCTATAGGTCTCAACATGAAATTACCAGTCTAGGCGATTAATTCCCATCAACAATTAGCTAATTAAACTTAAGAATAGGGAAATTCAGATTCTAGAAGAAAACCCCCAATTTGGGTGTAAACCCAAACTCCCAATCCATAAATTAGCCACTAATAATGAAGGAAACATGTTACAATAGCTTATAATCATTATTTCCATGCTAAATAAAGCTAACCCAATCCATAATTCAAGGTGGTATATTCTAGAAATCATTTAGGAAAGAACCCATTAAACCCTCTTTTAATCCTCAAGTTCTTAGGGATTCTAACATGGATTTAGGGCATTTCTATGATGATTAAAGGATAATGGAATAGTAATGAAGATGGAATGACTTACCACAATAATGTTCCTCCAAGAAATACCTTGAAATGCTCCCAAATGGCTCTAGTTTCAGAATTGGAAATGAATGAATGACTTGGGGGTTCTAACACTCTTTTAATGCTAGCTACTGCCCGTCACCGACTTTAGCGATTGACAGACTGCTATAGTGGTCCCTTGACCGTTTCTGAAGTCCACCAGAAAATACACAGGGCCACTATAACGGCCTGCCAACGTTTCATGAACTCAACCCGAAATCCCGACTATCACCCGAGACCATCTGCTCAAAAACAAGATATGCAACTGTACATAAAAATGCGCTATGAATGTACTCGTGGCCTCAGAATTCCGAACGGAGGTCTCGTTGAACAAGTCAACCCCCAAAAGCCTAAAAACAACTTTCCAACCCAAGTTCAAAAATACAACCGAGTGCATTGGGAACCTACCAAAGCCACCAATTAGTCTCAAATGATCATTCAGACCTCTTGGAATTGACGGATTTCTGAAAAAAGTCTGTTTAACCAAAAGTCAACTACGAGTCAAACGGTTTTCACTTAAAAGCAAACTTTTCCAAAAGTCACATCACAACTCACGCCCTTGCTTAGGGAATGATACCACTTGTCCCTGCGGGTCAAAATTTTACTAATAAAGCTCCAGGATGGGTCAACGAGGAAAAAATGGTCAAAATGCAATAATGACCGAGCGGGTCGTTACACTGGAAACTCAAAGAAAATATCTTAGCATTTCAGGCTACAACCTGGGAAGATGTTCATGATAGGTATGAGTCGATAATCCAAGTATAGGATGACATGCTAGGGACTCTCTCCGAGGAACTCCTTAGTAAGACGGGCAAAAGTTTCAGGCCAGATCGGAGTTCTTCGAAGTATCTATACGAGTATATTGTTATATCTTGTATTTTTATACGTCGAGTTATTCGCAAGAGAATCGACTCAAGTTAAAGACGAGATCATTTTCGGATACGAAATAGGAACCTTTAATTTTCAATTCTAATTAGTACATAAAATGTTTACAAATTTTATTTAGTGTAAAAATATTATTAGAGATTAGGGATTAACTAATTTTGATTAGATTATTAAGTAAGAATTAGTGATTAATTAAATTAATTAAGCCTAATTACTAAGTGGGCCCCACCCGAATAAATTAAAAAATATATATTCAAGAAATCGGTAACAGGTATGTAAAGCTGTCCCTTCTTTCTTTTGGCATGTCTTAGATTTAAGTGATGAATGATATGAGCTTTGAGGTAATCCTATTCATAAGTCTTGAATGTGATTCATGATTCTTATTCACTTCTTGATGTTAGAACTCTTAAGTGGTTGAGCTTCCCTCTTCAGTTTCCTATACGTTGGATAATAGTCGATATATATATAAGCTCCTATTCCTAGAAACTCTACGATAACTGATGTCCTTGACTTCTATAAGCTGTTTCATTCTATATTGACATATGTCTATGGTTCCTAAGGCTCTTTTGATATTATTTATGATGACATTCGAGGGATATTTGGTATGATTGTCGCTATTGATACTCTGGTGTAAATCCCTTATTCTTATTCTGTTTGAGTCTTGATAATGTTTTAAATTGCATATGGTTGCTCACTACTCTGCTCGCGCATGCCTCAATATGTCTTTCACCGAGTCCCGGGCTGGGTATGTTATCGTGCACTGTTTCACTGCATTGTTCACCGAGTCCCTCACTAGAGGGCTGGGTACGGTATATATATATATGATGATATGTTATGGTGGCCAGGAGGGCATATGATGACTTTATTCACCGAGTCCTATAATGGGCCGGGTATGATATATGATATTGACATGCATGATTTATGTTTCAAAAGGCAAGTGTTTTGGTATTATAGATGTTATACTTGTCTCCTGCAATCCCTATTTCAGTTATGATCCTCTTTACTGTATTTTATGCTTTACATACTCAATACATATCTCGTACTGACCCCCTTTCTTTGGGGGCCTGCGTTTCATGCCCGCAGGTGCAGATACTCGCTTTGGTGATCCGCCAGCTTAGGACTTCTATTCAGCTGTTTTGGAGTGCTCCATTGTCCTGGAGCCTAAATGTTTGGTACAGACCTTCTTATGTATATATATATATATGTTTGTCCGGGGGTACGACGGGGCCCTGTCCCGTCATATTTCACTGTTGATACTCTTAGAGGTCTGTAGACATGTATGTGGGTTGTGTACAGATTTGATCAGCTGTGTCTATATAGTTATTGTGGATGTTCTGTCGTGGTAGCAGCTTTGCCGGCTTGCATATATTATCGTTTCGTAGTGGCAGCCTTGTCGGCTTGCGTATATTTATATTTTGGGATGTTGTATGTAGTGGCAGCCTTGTCGGCTTGCGTTTGTATAGTTGGGACGTTCCCATACGTTATGACAGCCTTGTCGACTTGTGTACTATGTTATCTTTTGATGATTATGACTCCTCAGGAGACAGGTTACCTTGATATGTATATGTGGTGTCCTGAGATAACGTATGTTTTCGCAAGTTTCCAGGCTACGTTTAGTTTCAGTTTGATTATGTCTAACAGATATGTATATGAGTGCCCAGCTCGGGCACTAGTCACGGCCTACGGGGTTGTGTCGTGACAAAAGTGGTATCAGAGCAGTTCATCCTCGGAGTGTCTAAAGATCGTGTCTAGTAGAGTCTTGCTTATCGGTGTGTTGTGCACCACATATATAAACAGGAAGCTACAGGACATTTAGGATGCCATCCTTCCTTCTTATCTTAGATCGTGCGATAGAGCTGTATTATTAGGATAATCTCTTCCTAACAGACTGTTATGTTTACAACTATGCCTCCAAAGAAAGCGACAGCTGCCCAGAAGGGCAAATCGGTAGCAGGGGATACTAGCCCGACTCGGAGAGTTACTAGGGCTCATGCCCAGTTATGCCTGAGATTATGTTACAGTCTGCGAGTTCTACTACACCGCCACTTCCAGAGGAACCTAGGACAGCGACAGCTCCAGGTCAGGGGGCGGCTCCACCGCCGGCTCCCGAGGTTCCAGCACCTGAGCCTCCAGCTCCTCAGCCAGGGGCGGAGGATAGAGCCATGCGAGATGCAGTTCAGTTGCTCACCAGATTAGTGGCAGGGCAGGCTCGCAGGCATGGACTAGGGGTTGACCAGACGGATAGATATGACAGTTTGAGAGCCCATGACTTCCTAAGCTGTAATCCTCCAGAGTTTTTCGGGTCGAAGCCCGAGGATGACCCGCAGGAGTTCGTTCGGCAGATGCAGCGTACATTGAGGATAATTAAGGCTTCTGAGACTGAGTCTATTGAGTTAGCTTCGTATCGATTGCGGAATGTGGCTGTCAGTTGGTATGAGTCGTGGGAGTTGTCTAGGGGCGAGGATGTTCCTCCAGCAGTATGGGATGAGTTTGTGGAGGCCTTCCTTGGCCATTTTCTACCTCTAGAGATGCGGCGAGCTAGAGTTGATAGATTCCTACAGTTGAGGCAGAGGGGCACGAGTGTTCGAGAGTATAGCCTAGAGTTTGACTCGTTGGCTAGATATGCACCCACTATTGTAGCTGATATGGCGTATAGAGTGTATCGGTACGTGATGGGGTTAGATCGTTATTTGGTTGATGGTTGTATGGCAGTGGCTCTTCAGCCAGGTATGGATATTGCTCGGGTACAGGCATATGCACAGGGGGTAGAGGATCGACACAGAGGACGCCAGCCAGATAGAGATTATGATAGAGACCACCATAAGAGGGCCAGATCGGCTGGCTATCCTGGCGAGTATCGAGGGGGGCAGCCTCAGCAGCATATTAGATATCCGTCCCAGCCAGCACAGAGTGCACCTCCACAGTTTACAGGTAGAAGGTTTGATAGCACAGGGTATTCAGGAGCTGGTCAGAGCTCCAAGGCTTCGGCTTCGCAGATGAACAGAGGTTTCAGTCAGTCGAGGCCACTTTTGCCTCGGTGCTCTCGGTGTGGTAGGCCCCATTCTGGGGAATGCCGTCTTGTTACAGGTGCTTGCTTTTCTTGCGGCCGTCAAGGCCATATTATGAGAGAGTCTCCGTATGGGGGCGTTTCAGGTGGTAGGGTTCAGCCCACTGGGTCGGTTGCTGGTTCATCTTCTACTGTAGCTATGCGCCCTATGGGGCAGGGTGTTCAGATACCAGCAGGCCGTGGAAGAGGCCGTGGCGGAGCTTCTAGTTCTAGCGGTCCTTCGAACCGCATATATGCTTTGGCTAGTAGACAATATCAGGAGGCATCACCAAATGTGGTTACAGGTATACTATCGATTTTTTCTCGAGACGTGTATGCATTGATAGACTCAGGCTCCACATTATCGTATATTTCTCCCTTTTTTGCTAGTAGAATTGGGATAAAACCTGAATCGATAGAGCCATTTGAGGTAGCTACACCGGTAGGAGATTCTGTTATAGCAAGGCAAGTATATAGAGATTGTTCAATGATTATATATAGTCGTTGCACCAGGGCAGATCTAATAGAGCTAGATATGACTGAGTTTAATGTTATTATGGGTATGGATTTGTTAGCTTCTTGTTATGCTAACGTTGATTGTAGAGGCAAGATAGTCCGATTTCAGTTCCCAGGAGAGCCAATTATAGAGTGGATGGGAAATACAGCATCGCCGAGGGGTAAGTTTATTTCATACCTCAAGGCAAAGAAGATGGTCAGAAAGGGTTATATTTATCATCTGGTTCGTGTGCATGACCTGAAGGCAGAAGCGCCGACTTTTCAATCAGTGCCAATAGTTAACGAATTTCCAGATGTATTCCCAGATGAACTTTCAGGCCTTCCTCCTGAGCGTGAGATAGAGTTCACTATAGACGTATTTCCAGACACTCAGCCTATATCTATTCCTCCTTATAGAATGACACCTGTAAAACTGAAAGAGTTGAAGGAGCAACTGAGAGATTTATTAGGAAAGGACTTCATCAGGCCTAGTACATCACCTTGGGGAGCACCGGTATTATTTGTGAGAAAGAAAGATGGGTCGCTGCGGATGTGTATTGATTATAGGCAGCTGAATAAAGTAACAATAAAGAACAGGTATCCCCTCCCCAGGATTGATGACTTATTTGACCAGCTGCAGGGTGCTAAATGTTTTTCGAAGATAGACTTGCGGTCAAGCTATCATCAGGTGCGGGTGAAGGAGGCAGATATTCCCAAGACTGCGTTCAGGACTCGATACGGGCATTATGAGTTTAGGGTGATGTCCTTTGGGCTGACCAATACTCTAGCAGTATTTATGGATTTGATGAACCGAGTGTTCAAGCCATTCCTTGACCTGTTCGTGATTGTATTTATTGATGATATTCTGGTCTATTCACGATCAGAGGAGAAGCATGCAGATCATTTGAGGACGGTACTTAGGGTGCTCCAACACCAGAAATTGTATGCTAAGTTCTCTAAATGTGAATTCTGGCTGACTTCAGTAGCATTCTTGGGGCATATTATCGAAGCTGATGGTATTCGGGTAGACTCACAGAAGATTGAGGCGTGAAGACTTGGCCTAGACCTATGACGCCTACTGAGGTACGCAGTTTTCTGGGGCTAGCAGGGTATTACAGGATGTTCGTAAAGAAATTTGCCTCAATTTCAGCGCCTTTAACAAGGCTAACAAAGAAGGCAGCCAAGTTTCAGTGGACCGATGCTTGTGAGCGAAGCTTCCAATTATTGAAGGATAAGTTGACTACTGCTCCAGTTCTAACACTTCCTGAAGGGCCAGATGGCTATGTTATTTATTGTGATGCCTCAGGTGTTGGGCTAGGTTGTGTGTTGATGCAGCACGGCAGAGTTATAGCCTATGCCTCCCGACAACTCAGAAAGCACGAAAGAAATTATCCCACACATGATCTAGAGTTAGCAGCGGTAGTGCATACCTTGAAGATATGGAGACATTATTTATACGGCGTGCACATTGATATTTCTACAGATCATAAGAGTCTCCAATATATCTTTAAGCAGAAGGAGCTAAATTTGCGGCAGAGGCGGTGGCTAGAGTTGCTGAAGGACTATGATGTTGATATTCTATACCACCCAAGGAAAGCAAATGTTGTAGCAGATGCACTCAGCCGTAAATCTATGGGCAGCTTGGCAGATGTACAACCAGAACGGATGGAGATAATTCATGAGATTGGCCAGTTAGCTAATCTTGGAGTCCGTTTGGCCGATTCTGATGATGGCGGAGTTTCTATTTGAGGAGTTGTTGAACCCTCTATCATTGAAGAGGTAAAGAGACGCCAGTACGAGGACCCTGTTCTTATACATTATAGATATGCAGCTCTTCAAAAGGAGGAGACTCCATTCGAAGTTGCACCTGACGGAGTGCTACGATACAGAGGCAGATTATGTGTACCTGAGGTTGCAGGGTTACGGCGACAAGTTATGGGGGAGGCACACTATGCCCGTTATTCTATTCATCCAAAGTCAACGAAGATGTATCATGACCTCAGATATTTGTATTGGTGGGATGGCATGAAAAAGGATATAGCAGAGTTTGTTGCTCAGTGCCCGAATTGTCAACAGGTTAAGGTCGAGCATCAGAAGCCTGGTGGGTTATTACAGGAGATGGAGATTCCAACCTGGAAATGGGAGGTAATTAATATGGACTTCGTCACAGGTTTACCTCGCACTCCGCGAAGATGTGACTCTGTTTGGGTTATCGTTGATAGGCTGACAAAATCGGCCCATTTTCTTCCAGTCAGGACTACTTATTCAGCTGAGGACTATGCTAAGTTATACCTCAAGGAGATAGTGATACTTCATGGGGTTCCCACAGCTATTATCTCCGATAGAGGAGCCCAGTTTACACCTAACTTTTGGTGATCCTTCCAAGAGGGATTGGGAACACAAGTGAGTCTTAGCACAGCATTTCATCCTCAGACTGACGGATTGGCCGAGCGTACCATTAAGACACTACAAGATATGTTACGGGCCTGTGTTATTGATTTTAGGGGTAGCTGGGACGATCATTTTCCACTTATCGAATTTGCTTATAATAACAGCTATCATTCGAGTATTCAGATGGCACCGTATGAGGCCTTGTATGGGAGGAAGTGCAGGTCACCTATTGGCTGGTTTGATGTTGGTGAGACTAAATTAATAGGCCCAGACATGGTTAAGCAGGCCGTCGATAAAGTGAAGCTTATTCAGGAGAGGTTACTGGCAGCCCAGAGTCGACAGAAATCATATGCAGATAATCGACGTTGACACTTAGAATTTCAGGTTGGTGATTGGGTGTTCTTGAAGGTGTCACCCATGAAGGGTGTCATGAGATTAGGCAAGAAAGTGAAGCTAAGCCCGAGGTACATTGGACCTTATCAGATTATCCGTAGGGTAGGTCGGGTTGCCTACGAGTTGAACCTACCGTCTGATTTGGAAGCAGTACATCCAGTATTTCATGTGTTAATGCTTCGCAAATTTATAGGCGATCCCTCCAGAGTATTTCCCGTAGATAATGTCCAGGTGATGGAGGAGTTGTCATATGAGGAGGAACCTATAGCCATACTTGATCGGCAGGTAAAGAGATTGCGAACCAAAGACGTGGCTTCCGTCAAAGTATTATGGCGAAACAACAATAGAGAAGAGATGACCTGGGAAGCCGAGGAGGAGATGAAGAATAAGTACCCTTACTTGTTCCCTACGCCTACAGGTAAACCTAAACTTCTCACTCCATTATATTGATTGACCTATGAAACCATATGTTATAACAATAAGGGAGACTTCCCCAAGATTCATATAAAACCTTACGGGACCAATTCAACATTCGAGGACGAATGTTCTAAAGGGGGGAAGGATTTTATATCCCGTATTTTTGTACGTCGAGTTATTCGCAAGAGAATCGACTCAAGTTAAAGACGGGATCATTTTCGGATACGAAATAGGAACCTTTAATTTTCAATTCTAAGTAGTACATAAAATGTTTACAAATTTTATTCAGTGTAAAAATATTATTAGAGATTAGGGATTAACTAATTGTGATCAGATTATTAAGTAAGAATTAGTGATTAATTAAATTAATTAAGCCTAATTACTAAGTGGGCCCCACCCGAATAAATAAAAAGAAAAGAAAAATATATTAAAGAAAGTGGATTAGTGACTCACAAGGGAGGGGGCACGTGTCCCCCTAGGAACAAGCATATATATAAGAAATGTAGTGAACAAATTTTCATTTTTCATTCTTTTTCAAAAAAAATCAAAGGGAAAAATCATCAACTTCTCCATGGCTGCTCTCGGCCAGCCATGGTGTTGAAGGAAAAAACAATTATTCTTGGATGTTTTGAGCAAATTTCAAGTGCAATACAAGTTCAAGGAGGTGATAGCAATATTGGATATTAAGTTAGAGAAGAAGAAATTGTAAAATTGGAGCAATTGAGCGTAGAAATTCCTCCGAGAAAAATTTGGTATGATTTTTTTATTTTGTGGTATAATTGTGTTAATAGTATTGTAATGGAATTATTAAAATTGGATTGGACGAAATTGGAAGTAAGAAAATGCATAAAATTGATATTATAGGAAATTGTGTGTTGAAATGGATTTAGAGAAGTTGTTGGGTTGTTAGAATTGTTATGGGCTGAATTGTGTGAATTTTATATGTATATTTCCGTTGTTGGTATTTCTGTGTTAACAGGAGAATAATTGGAAATTCGGGTTAGGCGAATATATAGGGGAAATGCTGCCCGATTTTCGTTAAGTCCTAAACTAATGGAAAACCCTAAACGAGAAAGTATGAGTTAAAGAATAAGTTCTATAAGCGATAAGCTGCGGAATTACGAACTAGGAAGTATAGTACTAACGATAACGTTACTTTTATATTAAATAGGCTAAAAGAGCGACGAAGCGAACGGGTTTGCGATTAATCGTTAACAGGTATGTAAAGCTGTCCCTTCTTTCTTTTGGCATGTCTTAGATTTAAGTGATGAATGATATGAGGTTTGAGGTAATCCTATTCATAAGTCTTGAATATGATTCATGATTCTTATTCACTTCTTGATGTTAGAACTCTTAAGTGGTTGAGCTTCCCTCTTCAGTTTCCTATAGGTTGGATAATAGTCGATATATATATAAGCTCCTATTCCTAGAAACTCTACGATAACTGAGGTCCTTGACTTCTATAAGCTGTTTCATTCTATATTGACATATGTCTATGGTTCATAAGGCTCTTTTGATATTATTTATGATGACATTCGAGGGATATTTGGTATGATTGTCGCTATTGATACTCAGGTGTAAATCCCTTCTTCTTATTCTGTTTGAGTCTTGATAATGTTTTAAATTTCATATGGTTGCTCACTACTCTGCTCGTGCATGCCTCAATATGTCTTTCACCGAGTCCCGGGCCGGGTATGTTATCGTGCACAGTTTCACTGCATTGTGCACTGAGTCCCTCACTAGAGGGCTGGGTACGGTATATATATATATATATATGATGATATGATGATATGATGATATGTTATGGCGTCCAGGAGGGCATATGATGACTTTATTCACCGAGTCTCATAATGGGCCGGGTATGATATATGATATTGATATGCATGATTTATGATTCAAAAGGCAAGTGTTTTGGTATTCTGGATGTTAAACTTGTCTCCTGCACTCCCTATTTCAGTTATGATCCTCTTTACTATATTTTATGCTTTACATACTCAGTACATATCTCGTACTGACCCTCTTTCTTCGGGGGGCTGCGTTTCATGCCCACAGGTACAGATACTCGCTTTGGTGATCCACCAGCTTATGACTTTTATTCAGCTTTTTTGGTGTGCTCCATTGTCCCGGAGCCTATATTTTTGGTACAGACCTTCTTATGTATATATATATGTTTGTCCGGGGGTACGACGGGGCCCTGTCCCGTCATATTTCACTGTTGATACTCTTAGAGGTCTGTAGACATGTATGTGGGTTGTGTACAGATTTGATCAGCTGTGTCTATATAGTTATTGTGGATGTTCTGTCGTGGTAGCAGCCTTGCCGGCTTGCATATATTATCGTTTCGTAGTGGCAGCCTTGTCGGCTTGGGTATATTTATATTTTGGGATGTTGTATGTAGTGGCAGCCTTGTCGGCTTGCGTATGTATAGTTGGGACGTTCCCATACGTTATGACGGCCTTGTCGGCTTGTGTACTATGTTATCTTTTGATGATTATGACTCCTCAGGAGACAGGTTGCCTATATATATATATGTGGTGTCCTGAAATAACGTATGTTTTCGCAAGTTTCTAGGCTACATTTAGGTTCAGTTTGATTATGTCTAACAAATATGTATATGAGTGCCCAGCTCGGGCACTAGTCACGGCCTACGGGGTTGGGTCGTGACATATATATAAGACACCCCTTTATATGTGCATAAATATACACATGTATACGTGTATACATATGTATATCATGTATATTTAGGATACTTCCTTCCCCCTTTTATTTTAAGACCGGGCCCAGTCCATTAAAGGACTGACCCGACCCAACCATGTGTTAAAGGGGGGGGGGGGGGGGGGGGGGGAAATCCCCTTTGCTTCTTTATTTTTTCGATTCAGCAGCTAAACGACCCCTCTAGAATGAGCAAAGGGCTTCTCTCCAAAGAAAAACCCTAGCCGCCCCTTTCTCACATTCTCTTTCCTTGTCGCGCGGCCTAAAATGGAAATCTCGTGGGCTCCTTTGATGATATGGTTTTTGAGGGCTGAGAATGGCAAGAGCATTTATTTCTCTGCCATTTCTCAAGAAAAAACACCAAGATTCAGCCCAAACACGGTATAGTCTCACCCTTTTCTTCACTTTTTCTGCATTTCAAATGGTTATCAATTGAAAATATTTAATTGATTTTGTTGTTATTCATTTGAATTCCTAGAATCTCGTTGGTTCATAGTGAATCAGTCAGATTGAGTTTGTTTGGGTCAAATCTGACCATTTGTTGTTCAATTGTTGTCTATCTAAACCGTTGAATGGGTTTTGAGGGCAAGAAATTCTGAGAATTGCAAAGTCCCACATCGAAAAAACCCCAGGTTTTGGGGATTTTGGGCTTCTATATAAAGAACCCCAATCCTTCAAAATTTAGGAGATCAGAATATATCACATATTCATAAAATCGAGAATACCTAAGGCTTTTTAGCATATTTGCTTGAGACCTTTACTTTTTCGATCAGCTCAAGTTTTTAAAAGTTTGTTTTGTTTTCTGTGGTGTGTGGCTGAGTATTTGGTATGGAGACTGAAGCTTTCAAGTTCAATCTCTTCCAAGGCTGCACGAAGAAGAGGTAACCTTCTTCCCTTTTCTCTATTTTTAGAATTTTGTGTTGTTATATGTTTTCACTGTTAATTGTGCATTTAGTTTCGTTTTAGTTGATTAGGTTTTTTTTTTAAGTTTATAATCTTGGTGTAGTTTGATTTGTGTAATTAGTTAGTTTCTATTTCCCTACTTTAGTTAATATATGATTAGGGCATATCATTAGTTGATAGTACTGCTGTTAATCATGTAATTAGTACATATGTTTAGTTCAGTGCCCTATCTTAAGTATGTTGATTAGTCCACCTATTTTAGTTGATTAGTTGTTGGCATAAGATTCTTATATTGCTCTGACTAACTGCCTGATTAGTCTAAGATGCTTAATTTGCTTGTTTTGTCAAGATGTGTTGTTAGTTTGTAGTTAATGAATCATATTAGCTTTTCAGTTGATCAGATTGGCTTCGTATGAACATGTGATCTATTCATTATACTTGATTAAATCGGTGATTGGTTAGCTACGCATATATCATCCCTAATCAGAACTAATCCTTGTCTGCCTTAAGATTGTTTCATCTTCACTTGATGCATGGTTAGTCTTATACTTACGTAACCTACTTACAAGTTTTGGTCCTTCTTATGGTTAGCTGAACCTAGGTTAATTTGTAAAGTTGTTGTATAAGCTAGAATACTTGTCTATGGTTGTTAAAAATGTGATTTGCATGTTTATTGGTTGGGTACATTCAAGGCCTATAACTTGCTAAACTGTCATTTTCCATTTGGGGTAAATCATGCATCAATGGCTTGTAATATTTGATAGATTTGAAGTGTGTCACCTGAGTTTAGCCTAGGGATATGACTCATGTCTCATTTTATTCGCATCAAAACCATGTATCCATGTATTCATAATTTAGTTTGGCCATTCTTAGCTTACCATGATTTCATTATAACTCTGTTTGGCTCACATTTGGATGTCACACAACTGCCAATACTGGCATAAATCCATATGGTCGTATTTAGTTTCAAATGGTTGTCAAAAGGTGCTTAATGAGAATAAAATTGACTGCAAGTTCAAACCTAGTGTATTGCACTCTTATGGTATCCTTAAATAAATTATGTAGGCATTTTAATGTTCATTATTGATTAATTGATGACAAATGCCAACTGCATGTTATAATAGGAATTCTCTGCTGAATTTGAACCTCTTTTACTCACTTACACATGTAGTGTTTGCCTTTTGAAAGTGTCATATGACCCTGTTAAATGTATATCCTCTGGGAGTATTTGTGTTAGCCTTAAAATGTTAGTATTTGCCAGTCTCTTATGAAACCATGCCTGCTCAGTTGTTCTCGCAACAATATGGGAGAAGATCACTTAGTGTGTATGCTTAAGTATCAGAAAAAGATTTAAGATCTTGCTCTATGCATGATTACTTACATTTAACCTATGTTGCTCAGACTCTCTAAAAATGATGCCGCACCCGTGTCGGATCCTTCAAAAATGCACTACATTTGGAGGATCCGACACGCACCCGTGTCCATTTTCGAAGAGTCCGAGTAACATAGCATTTAACCAGTTCTGTCTAAAACCTTTGACTCTGGCTGTTTTATTCATGGCATGTTGCATCTCTCCCCCTTTCCCTTGGTAGTTTCTCTGTATATGAGCATCTAATATATAACATGATTAAATGTGAATGCCTTTTATGCACATCTGGTTTGTGTTTTCTGAGTATTGTGCCCTCTCTTATGGAATTTATCTCGTATATCTTAAGATTATGTCCTGGCATGCCAAATAAATTGAAACTTGTCCCTGCCTGAGTCCGAGTATTGATTTGGGCTTAAATATACAGGAGATATACCAAAATATACCATATGTATATAGTTCCTATACACCTTTAGTAAATAGGAATTTGTATATTGAAGTATACATGAGGTATATCACTTACTGAAATTCAGAATTGATAGTTTGTGCATCATGGGGATTTACGTTGGGCTTGGTTCTTATGTGTTTGCTTTCTTTGAGCTTTCCTTTATATATGTTGTGAGTTTGGTCTTCGTTTGGGCCTTTCTTATTTTGATATATTTTCTTAATAGGCCCTGTTAGCTTTTAAATCCTTCCTTATGTTACAACTTGGGCTAGACAGTTCTCTTTTTGCATGTAGTAGTTGCGGGGGTATACTAATATGCATATTTTCTTTGATGAATAATACATGTATATACATAGTACGTATTACTTAAGTGATTCTCGATACCCTCTAATCCTTATTTTCCTATTTTCCTTTTGTGTCTCATGTAAAAATCATACGGGCCACTCGGGGCGCATTCCACTACATTAACCTACTGGGTCTGACGCCCAACCCACTTGTTTATCGAGTTCGCAAAGAGAAACTGAAAGGGAAGCTAATATATATATTGAAGGCCCACCTATGGGTGGCTTAGGTAGACCCACCAGCATAACTCTTCTCTTTTCATTTATCTTTTATGGGATGTAAATGTATTTGTAACAAACATAGGTGAATACTGAAACCCTTTGGATGTTAGAGCTTAGAAAAATACTTAGTATTATTAGGAATATTGCCTAAACTATTTTCTAAATTCGCTAAGTATACACCTGCATGAAATCGACATCAAATTGTATTTTTTTTAAACTGGTTTAATAACTTGGTGTAGAACGAACAATTTCAAATGAGATAAGTGTTGAATTTGGGCCTTTTGCTCCTTTGCATAATTCTTGATACATAATGGATCAAAACTGAAGCAAGTCTTTGGCCTTAAGCCCACAAAAGGTTTCTTTAAAAGTAAAAACAAGCCTGGATTATTTTTTGCTATAAACTGGACTGAATCGGAAAAGGTGAATTTAAGGACCGTTTTCGGGTTACAACTTAGACTAAATTTTGAGAAAAGGAGTAGATGTGAAAGGCCCAGTTTTCAGAATCAGAAAATGGGCTCATTTGCTTTAACTTGGACAATATTTAGAGAAGTAAACAAAGTATTTTTTTGGGCCTAAAGCTCAAACTTGAGGGATAAAACAAGGAGAGATATACTTAGGTTGGTTCAAGAGTAGAACGGCTTTGGAAAATTGGAATGTGGTTGATTATGAGCTTCAATAAATCAAAATGGATTTAATAAAAAAAATTATATTATAAAAAAGGAAAGATATACTCCATACTTTCTTATATATACGTAAATTTAAACCTGTAAGAACTAAACTCATTTCATTAGGACCAAAATAGTACTGACTCTACTTGGGCGAAATTTCGAGTATGTCTTGGTCCAGAAATGAAGTGAGTTGAACAATTATACGAATTTTTGAAACCAAAATTAAGGGGGCATTTTGTTGAAATTTTGTACTTATAATAATTATGACACTTTGTGATAAAGTAAATTCCCTTAAGCAAATAATCACATTAATCATACATTTAAGCTCGTAGATCAATCATATTCTACGGATCCTTAATACTAGGGTCCTTAAAACCTTCCCTAGGGGATCACCAGAACCCTTACCTCGAACTTTGGTCTAAAAAGGATTTTTCTCTTGTTTGATAAACCCTTTTAACCCGATTTTCCTAATTTCCCTTAAATAAATTTGGTGGTGACTATAAAAGTACTAAAATCCATTTAGAGCACTAATAACCTCTTGGTAGCTTTTATGCACCCATGTAAAAGTGAACCATAACAGATGGCCACTTTATTGGGGAAGTTTCTAGGTTTAACCATAAGAGTTTCAATATAATGTGATTTAAATTTTAATTACTTGATTAAGTGTTTACTTCTTCGCAATTATAAATTGTCATTCATTTCATATCATAAATTCCGCCACTCCTGGCAAAAAGCATGATTTCAAAGGGGACACACGGGCTCGCAGTCTAGTCTTCACTAAAGAAATTCGAAACACCCTTTCTATGGAACATGTTGAATGCAGAGTTGGTGTGCGGTCACCTAACAACCGACAACGGTTCACCCCGAGTAGTCCGCTTAAGTCTAAGGCCAATTAAAAAACCCACTCTTGCATAAGCCTAGGTTAGAACTAAGTCAAATCCAAAGATGAGTTAGATTGAGTTTGGATATTTGAGACGTATCTAAACCCATTAGCAAGACTACCTAGTGGAAAGTACGGTCTATGACCCGAAGACACAGCATCTCATTTTATGTGGTAATTGGAAACATGTAATGTGCCTGTGTGCTAAACCATTGCCTATTTGGAGGGGGGGGGGGGGGGGGGGGGGGAATAACCTTGTCTTTATTATAGTAGATGTTGATCAACTTACAATTCGATATGGTTATTGATATACTGGACTTGCTTCATATATGGTGGGGTAGAATGAGTCAAGAAGAAACAAAGGGAATTTCTCGCCATTTATGGAACCTAACCTCGATAATGACAATGAAGGGTTGTAGGGAGTTGATAGAGGTAATCTGTCACGACCCAACCCCGTAGGCCGTGACTGGTGCCCGACCTGGACACCCGTATACATACCTATCAGATATAGTCAAGCTGAAATACGAACTATATGAAAACTTACAAAAGAACTCCAATGGGTATCATGAACTCCAATATATATATCAAGATCAACTGTTTCCTGAGGAGTCACAACGAATCATATCATGAAAGGATACGTAAGCCGACAAGGCTGCCACAACATATCAATATCCATAGCACATCGTATAAACACAACTGAACAAACCTATACACAACCGACACATATGTCTACAGACCTCTGAGAGTAGGGGGGGGGGGGGGGGGGGGAATAACCTTGTCTTTATTATAGTAGATGTTGATCAACTTACAATTCGATATGGTTATTGATATACTGGACTTGCTTCATATATGGTGGGGTAGAATGAGTCGAGAAGAAACAAAGGGAATTTCTCGCCATTTATGGAACCTAACCTCGATAATGACAATGAAGGGTTGTAGGGAGTTGATAGAGGTAATCTGTCACGACCCAACCCCGTAGGCCGTGACTGGTGCCCGACCTGGACACCCGTATACATACCTATCAGATATAGTCAAGCTGAAATACGAACTATATGAAAACTTACAAAAGAACTCCAATGGGTATCATGAACTCCAATATATATATCAAGATCAACTGTTTCCTGAG
This sequence comes from Lycium barbarum, assembly GCF_019175385.1. Classification (NCBI taxonomy): domain Eukaryota; kingdom Viridiplantae; phylum Streptophyta; class Magnoliopsida; order Solanales; family Solanaceae; genus Lycium; species Lycium barbarum. The sequence goes on along the minus strand of NC_083344.1, from coordinate 64,989,430 downwards.
GAGTCACAACGAATCATATCATGAAAGGATACGTAAGCCGACAAGGCTGCCACAACATATCAATATCCATAGCACATCGTATAAACACAACTGAACAAACCTATACACAACCGACACATATGTCTATAGACCTCTGAGAGTAGGAATGGCGAAATATAACGGGACAGGGCCCCGCCGTACCCCTGGATAATCATACATATATATATCATAAGATCTGTACAAAAGGTCTAAACTCCGGAACAACGGAGCTCTCCAAGACAGCTGAATAGAAGTCCTATGCTGAAGGGTCACCAAACCGACTATCTGTACCTGCGGGCATGAAACGCAGCCCCTCGAAGAAAGGGGGGTCAGTACGGAATATGTACTGAATATGTAAGGCAGTACTGAATCATAAAACAAGGAAAAACGTAACAATAAGCAAGTTTAGAAAGCAACCCGGGAGTAACCTGGAACAGCATTTTGAACCATGTCATGTGGTCCCCCCTTACACAAATTCTAGCATACACAATATAAATATAGAATATCCTACTCGTAGCCGCTTCCGGCTAATAACACAATAGTCCCTTCGGACGGCCGCTTCCGGCATAATAACACAATAGTCCCTTCAGACGGCCGCTTCCGGCATAATAATGATAATGATGGCCCCTTCGGGCAGCCGCTTCCGGCTTAATATCACAACCATGTCAACACAACTTAATCCACAAATACCCATAAAAAGAGATGATGCTATGGAATGTAAACATAAATCATAAATGAAATGAAATAGTAAAATCTCTCACCCCCTTCGGAGTGGTTTTGAAAATCAAACTTTATGTTTCCTTTAGTATAAATCTAATTTCCTCGAAATCATTAGTAAAACCATATACACAACTCAACTGGCACCTTATGGGTGTTCCTTTCGGAAAAGAATAGGATCTTATATATATCGACTATTATCCATCATATAGGAAACTAAAGAGGGGAGCTCAATCACTTAAGAGTTCTAACATCAAGAAGTGAATAAGAATCATGAATCACACTCAAGACTTATGAATAGGATTACCCCAAAGTTCATATCATTCATCACTTAAATCTAAGACATGCCAAAAGAAAGAAGGGACAGCTTTACATACCTGTTGACGACTAATCGCAAAACCGTTCGCTCTGTCTCTCTTTTAGCCTAGTTAACATAAAGGTAACGTTATCGTCAGTAACTATACTTTCTAGTTCGTAAATCCGTAGCCCATCACTTTATAGAACTTGTTCTTTAACCTATACATTCTCGTTTAGGGTTTTCCATTAGTTAAGGGCTTAACTAAAATCGGGCAGCATTTCCCCTATATATTTGCCTAACCCGAATTTCCAATTATTGTCCTGTTAACACAGAAATACCAACAATGGGTATATACATACAAAATTCTCCCAACTTAGCTCATAATAATTATAACAACCCAACAATCTTTCTGAATCCATTTTAATCCAAAATTTTCATATAACAACAATTTCATGTATTTCTTACTTCCAATTTCGTCCAATCCAATTTTTATAATTCCATCACAACACTACTAACACAATTACACCATAAAATAAGAAATTCTTACCACAATTTTCTCGGAAGGATTTCCACACTTAATTGCTCCAATTTTACCATTTCTTCTTCTCCAATCTCCTTGAACTTGCAATTCACTTGAAACTTAATCCACAATAGCAACAAAATAATTTTTTTCCTCCATCCATGGCTGGCCGAGCAGCCATGGAAATTTTTGCAATTTGTTTCCTCTAATTTACAAGTTGTGAAATGGAAGATTAATTCCTAACTTGTTCCTTCAATTTCAATATATATGGAACCTCCCAAAGTGACACGTGCTGCCACTAATTCTTGATCAATTGGTGCCACGTGGCAGCCTACTTGGTGCCACGTGGCAGCCCCTTATTTATATATATATATATATTCGGGTGGGGCCCACTAGTGCCTTAATTAAATTAATTACTCACTAACCCCTACTTAATAATCTTATCATAATTAATTAAATCCTAATCTCCAATAATTTTTTTACACCAAATAAAATTTGTAAACAATTTATGTTCTAATTAAAATTGAAAATTCAAGGTCCCTATTTCATGTCCGAACATAATTCCGCCCTTAACTTGAGTCGATTTGCTTGCGAATAATTCGACGTATAAATATACGGGGTATAACATCATTCCCCCCTTTAGAACAATTGTCCTCGAATGTTAAACTGATTCTGAATTCCCAATATTTTCTCAAGTGTTCTCTTATTTAATTATGCACTTCACATATCTCTTCCATTGGTCGATTCACTATAGTTCATTATAACGTATTTCATGCCTCTACATAGCAATTCCTGTAATATCTCCTCTTTTTGTTGCTTCCCGAGGTAATAATTCCACGTCATTGACTTTACCCTCCTCTTACTTCGCAGTCCGTTGTCAGTTCTATTGCGAGCTCTTCCGTTGAAATCTTACTTTCTTCCTTGTGTGCTTAGTCTTAACTTGACTCCTTCTTCTCCTATAGTTATTCCCTTAAAGTATCGTTTCCTTTATCTTACCTCTCAATCTTTAAATGTGATTTTAATAACGCGCTGACGTCCCTCGTCGGTTCATTAGACTTTAGTATCCCTGGAGTATCGTATGACTCTGGTAACCTGTGGACCCTTCGCAGATTCTACGGGTAAAACAAAATTTCCCAGAGGGTAACATTTTTGTACCCCAATATCTTTGCTTTACTCCGCTGTGACTGTCCGTATTCTGAAATTCTCAGCATCATGTGTCACTTTCTGACTTTCTTTTAAAGGTCTTTAACTATCACTTGCTTTTACTTCTTGATCCCGATCTTTAGGGTTGGCTATCATGAAGCACTAGGGTTCCTTCATATTACAACTTTATTGTCATCCAGTAACCAGTAACCCGCTTGTTCGGATTGTCTCGGTCAAATCATTTCGTAATTTCCTTTACTCTAATTGGCAATACTTTAGGCATATTACCTCGTGTCGTTTCTCTATTTTTTTGACTCAAACTCTTCTATTGCCCCTTTTCTCCAATTTGCTCTTAGTCCTCCTATTATGCCTCCTATTGCAATCTTTACACAAGTATGTGTAGGTGCTCAAATCAGCTTAGTAATTACCTTAGTGTTGCCTCGCTTTCACTAGTCTTTATGTTTTACCTTCCATTCTTCCCTCGTACCTTTCAATTGATGTCAAGGCTCAATTATGGCTTTTGCCCTCAGTACTAATTATATCTCTGTAGTTTTGCCTCAAACCATCTTATACCTTTCGTTGATATATCCAAAATATCGCGACCACATTGTTGTTACTGGATTCTTACTCTTCTTATCAAGTACTCACTTGACCTCGTTCCTAGTATACAAGTATTCGTAGGTTGCATAACTATTCCTGTACCATTCGTACAAAGTGCATCCAATCTTAATCATAGTGTTTCCTTCTCTTGGTATATTCTGCTCTACATATCTTATTGTACTAAAATTCACTTGCTGTCTATTTTTCCATACTCTTTCCCTTTCCTCTATTCGCCATTTGGTTTGCTCATATCCTACTATAGGAGGGATTCCCTATCCCTTCTCCTTTACTACCTATGTGTCACAATATCATTAGCCAATAACTCTGTTGTCAACATCTTAACTTCTCATCCAGTATAGCATTGCTATCCTTCAAGACATCTCTTAAGTTATTCGTTACCATTCTCTTGTCGTATTCTTTCCTTTTTATAAGTATCCACCTTCTGATGTCATATTATCTAAGGTCTTTGCCAATAATTCTCAACACTGTCTCAAATATCATCTTGGTTTCTATCTGTTTATTGCTGGCTTTACTCATTTCTATGGTAACCCTTATGGTGTTCACATTACAGCCTGTTCATAATCCATCCGATAACGTAACACTTCTTAATCTTATTCACAATTCTCAACATGTTTTAATTACACTCCGTGTACTAGGCGTACTTAACCCTTCACCCTTTCTGATCGATCTTACCCTTAGTATCTCACAAGCTGTCTTACTAATACCTTCATAACTTGTCATAATTCACCCTTCTCTGTACTTTTATCTCAATCATACTACTACTTCTTTTTCTATTTCTAGGAAAATTTTGGCAGAGTTTCCTCTGTACTTCTTACTATCGCAGAACCTGCACGCAGGAATTACCAACAATGCCTCACAGGGCCAACACATATACACATATATCCTATCGTATCATAGCCACACAGGGATCCCAATTTCCAGTAAAAGTATAAAGGTGTCAGGACTTACCTCACATATCGCACCTCGAGACGTACCTGATCCTTTAATGACATGTCCTGTTATACCTTCCTATCTACCTTCTCTTTCATCCTTCAACTTTATATTTCAATCATATTTCAATATTCTTACCTTATCCGATATGCCTCTTTCGCACCATTGCTTACCTGTATATTATGTAGCTTCCAATATCATCAGTCGGTTTCTTCTGTCGATGTCGTTCTTCAGCTGAAATAAAAATTTAGTATAGGGAATTTCATTTCCTATCGCTGGGCTCTATCGCACGATCTTAGATATGAAAGAAAGGTAACATCCTAAATGTCCTGTAGCTTCCTGTTTATAGATGTGGTGCACAACACACCGATAAACAAGAATCTACTAGACACGGTCTGTAGACACTCCGAGGACGAACTGCTTTGATACCACTTTTGTCACGACCCAGCCCCGTAGGCCGTGACTGGTGCCCGACCTGGACACCCGTATACACACCTATTAGATATAGTCAAGCTGAAATACGAACTATATGAAAATTTACAAAAGAACTACAATGGTTCATAACGTCGTCATATATATATATCAAGATCAACTGTTTCTTGAGGAGTCACAACGAATCATATCATGAAAGGATACGCAAGCCGACAAGGCTGCCACAACATATCAATATCCATAGCACATCGTATAAACACAGCTGAACAAACCTATACACAACCCACACATATGTCTACAGACATTTGAGAGTACGAATGGCGAAATATGACGGGACAGGGCCCCGCCGTACCCCTGGATAAACATACATATATATATCATAAGATCTGTACCAAAAGTCTAAACTTCGGAACAACGGAGCTCTCCAAGACAGCTGAATAGAAGTCTTATGCTGAAGGGTCACCAAACCGACTATCTGTACCTGCGGGCACGAAACCCAGCCCCCCGAAGAAAGGGGGGTCAGTACGGAATATGTACTGAATATGTAAGGCAGTACTGAAACATAAAACAAGGAAAAGCGTAACAATAAGCAAGTTTAGAAAGCAACCTAGGAGTAACCTGGAACAACATTTTGAACCATGTCATGTGGTCCCTTACACAAATTCTAGCATACACAATATAAATATAGAATATCCTACTCGTAGCCGCTTCCGGCTAATAACACAATAGTCCCTTCGGACGGCCGCTTCCGGCATAATAACACAATAGTCCCTTTGGACGGCCGCTTCCGGCATAATAATGATAATGATAGCCCCTTCGGGCAGCCGCTTCCGGCTTAATAATGATGGCCCTTTCGGGCAGCCGCTTCTGGCTTAATAATGATGGCCCCTTCGGGCAGGCGCTTTCGGCTTTATAATGATGGCCCCTTCGGGCAGCCGCTTCCAGCTTAATATCACAACCATGTCAACACAACGTAATCCACAAATACCCATACAAAGAGATGATGCTATGGAATATAAACATAAATCGTAAATGAAATGAAATAGTAAAATCTCGCACCCCCTTCGGAGTGGTTTTGAAAATCAAACTTTATGTTTCCTTTAGTATAAAACTAATTTCCTTGAAATCATTAGTAAAACCATATACAAAACTCAACTGGCACCTTATGGGTGTTCCCTTCGGAACAGAATAAGAGCTTATATATATCGACTATTATCCATCGTATAGGAAACTAAAGAGGGGAGCTCAATCACTTAAGAGTTCTAACATCAAGAAGTGAATAAGAATCATGAATCACACTCAAGACTTATGAATAGGATTACCCCAAAGTTCATATCATTCATCACTTAAATCTAAGACATGCCAAAAGAAAGAAGGGACAGCTTTACATACCTGTTGACGACTAATTGCAAAACCGTTCGCTTTGTCGCTCTTTTAGCCTAGTTAACATAAAGGTAACGTTATCGTCAGTAACTATACTTTCTAGTTAGTAAATCCGTAGCCCTTCACTTTATAGAACTTGTTCTTTAACCTATACATTGTCGTTTAGGGTTTTCCATTAGTTAAGGGCTTAACGAAAATCGGTCAGCATTTCCCCTATATATTTGCCTAACCCGAATTTCCAATTATGGTCCTGTTAACACAGAAATACCAACAATGGATATATACATACAAAATTCTCCCAACTTAGCTCATAATAATTCTAACAACCCAACAATCTTTCTGAATCCATTTTAATCAAAAATTTTCATATAATAACAATTGCATGTATTTTCTTACTTCCAATTTCATCCAATCCAATTTTAATAATTCCATTACAACACTACTAACACAATTACACCATAAAATAAGAAAATCTTACCACAATTTTCTCGGAAGGATTTCGACACTTAATTGCTCCAATTTCACCATTTCTTCTTCTCCAATTCAAAATCCAATGTTGTTATCAGCTCCTTGAACTTTCAATTCACTTGAAACTTAATCCACAATAGCAACAAAATAATTTTTTTCCTCCATCCATGGCTGGCCGAGCAGCCATGGAAATTGTTGCAATTTTTTCCTCTAATTTACAAGTTGTGAAATGGAAGATTAATTCCTAACTTGTTCCTTCAATTTCAATATATATGGAACCTCCCAAAGTGACACGTGCTGTCACTAATTCTTGATCAATTGGTGCCACGTGGCAACCTACTTGGTGCCACGTGGCATCCCCTTATATATATATATTTTTTTTTCGGGTGGGGCCCACTAGTGCCTTAATTAAATTAATTACTCACTAACCCCTACTTAATAATCTTATCATAATTAATTAATGCCTAATCTCCAATAATATTTATACACCAAATAAAATTTTTAAACAATTTATGTCCTAATTAAAATTGAAAATTAAAGGTCCCTATTTCATGTCCGAAAATAATTCCGCCCTTAACTTGAGTCGATTTGCTTGCGAATAATTCGACGTATAAATATACGAGGTATAACATAATCACCGGATTTTGGGATCGAGATAGAATGGTTTTCCACTTTGGGGACAGTGTAGAAATGACCCCGATTTTGGAGGAATTAAAGCATGTCTTAAGCAGTGTAGGGTTGGGTTTGAAAACAAGAAATAAACCCGAAACCACATTCTAATCCCCGAAAAGCTGACCTACCACAAAATACTCAAAATTCTTTCCTTATCGCATGTCAATTGGGCACATGCCCCAACCGTACCCTTTAGAGAGTTGTACAAATGATTCGGTAACCCAAGTGGATTTGTGGAACACCCAATCGAATTCGAAACCTATGCCAAATGGGAAGCCACCCGACCCTTAGCCTTTGCCATGTGTTTTTTAGGACTCGTGGTCTTTCCTAAATATGGAACCTTAACCATAGACACCCGAGTCATCACAGTCACCCATGCCATATTCTACGGCATAACTCATCAAGAAGACATCAAATATTTTGACCTAACCCCCATCATCCTAGCTGATATGTACCGAGCCCTAAGCATCAGTAGAAACCACTATAAATATTTCCAAGAATGAAACCTACTCCTACAATGGTGGATCCTCAAACACATGATCAAAGTCGGGGGTACCCAATGCTTAAGTAAGCCGGCAGAGATGGATGGACCATTTAACTTCTGTCCAAACTTTGGGATCATACCAAACGGAGTTGGACCTTCACCTTTTATATACTTTAGAGAGAATGGTGTGCAGTGGTTGTTCGATGAATTCATATCCGACACGGTTTTGGTCAAAGGTAGAAAGTGTCAGTTTTTGCCACTTATTGGAATTCAAGAGATTCGCCCTTATGCACCTTCTAGAGTCTCGAGACAATTTTAAAGTATCCAAATCATACCCCAAGTTGGAAATATGGGGGATTTCATCATTTACTATGATGGTGATAGGATTCCGAGGGCCAGGGATTGTGTTCGTGAGCGGAATGGTCGCATATCTTGGGGTCCAGACACTTTAGCTCCAGATAGGTTTTATCCGGATTGTGAAGAAAAGTATAGAGATTGGTTGAGGGCTAACTTGAAAGTCACTATCACTCCCAAACCCATCCTCTATAGTTGTGTTCAAGACAAGGACTCCAAAGCCGAGATCCGAGCCTGTTTGATTCAAAGAAGGCTCGATGATAGGGACGCTAAGTATTTGGAGAAAATAGAACAAGATCAAGCTACCATAGCATGCTTAAAGCATTAGTTGGAATTCACCCATGACTGTTTGACTGAGCTCAATGATCGGATCAAGAAGACTTTAGATGACATTGCTCCAATAAGCTTCACAGAGAAGGGCTTCTTAACGGACACCGTATTGACATCAGCTTACCCCTACATCCAGACCGCCCTCCCAAAGGCCGAGAAGGCAAGGACTGATAGGGCTTCATCATCAGCTACTGGAGGACACTTTGCTGATTTATTTTTCTATCTTTATCTATCTTTTGTACCCTTTCGGGGAAGAATATTATTAATGAAATTTATGATTATGGGGCAATGGTTTGGTGCAAATGGAACATTTATGTTTCAAGCGATTAGAAACCGTAGGAACGCTAGTAGTATATGTTTTAATCTGAATATGTGCTTTGTTTTTTTCATATGTTCCGTTTAAATGCTTGATTAATCTCGGGTATAGACCACTACCTAATGAAAAACAAAGAAAAACACTAAAATAGTTACAAACCCGTACTAAGTTACATTGCCCCAAAAGGTCGAAATGGATGCCATAAACACCTAGGAACATGTTGCCATTAAAAGAAAGATTCAAGACCTGGAAATGAAAATTCGAGCGGTTAGGGCCAAGATCAAAGAGGTTGATGGGTTGATGGACTCCACGGAGAGCCCCCTAAAGAGACTACTAAGATAAAGTGTCATCTTGAGAACATCTTGGACAAAGGCAAAGGAGTACCTCCCAGGTACATACCCCCGTTCGAGGGACATAGAGATGAGGACAAGGAAGTGGAATCTGACCCGTTAGAACCAACTTGGCCATCAAGAGAGGCCGCCTCCATAAACTAAGAAGGAGAACCGGAGGAACGAATAGAGTTTGTTTGCCCGGTGTCGCCAACTTGGTGGGAAATTGCACTTAAGGCCGAAGCTTGCCCTTATCTCGTCTCACCAAGACATGTAACGTGCCAAGAAATCTTTGACAAGCTCAAGAGTGTGGGAGCCACCTGCATTAGTCGGGAGAGGTTACCGCCCTGTGCCTAGATCTTCGCACAAAAAAGGTCCCCGTTCCACTAAGAACAGTCAGTCCATACTGCTAATAAATGTTTGGCCTTCAAAAAGAGAGTTATAAGATTTATCGACAACAACACCATCCCTAAGTTGTGGGGACTTCATTTGCTGTTAGTCCATGATACTGTTTTCCTGAATGAAGGAATCAAGCTGAACACTCATATTTGGGGTTACGACTTCACTATCTTTAAGGACTCATACGCAAGTATCTTTTAGAAACTGGCAAGTACGGGAAAGATCCATCCAATCACGATCATTTTGAAGGTCTCGGCTGTGAGAGCAAGTCAAAGAAAGATTTATCTTTTTCACTCTGGAGCCCCAGGGCATAACATTGAAGATTGCTAGGCTTTCAAGTTTAAGCTAGAGCATTTGATTCACACGAGCAACATTTAGGTAGTGCTCCAGCCCTAGTACTAGGAATTAGGGCCTTTTGGCTGGGAAAAAGGGTTGAAAAGACAAACAACCCGCTCTGATCTCGGGGAGAGGTCACCATTTGGGTAGATTTTAGGGGATCCCATTTTCTTTAACAAATTCCCCCCCCCCCAATTTATATGTAAAAGGAACTACACCGACCTAAGGTCAATATGTAAGAAGCCCTTATCTGGCCTGGTCTTGGGTAGGTTTAAAAGTCAGAGAGTTTTCATTTTGTGTACACCAAGCTACAAATGGGCCTCATTTCCCGCGGAGGGATACTTAGGCAGTCTACATAAGTCTCAGTCCCTATATTATAAGTATATATTCCCCTACCTAGTTCAAAGAGCCAAAATATCCGAAACCCCGATACAAGGGATCAATCAAGCATTTGAATGAAACATACGATTATTTATGTGCGTGTTTTACCTGCCAACTGTGTGTGATACCTTTCTTATTTATTGTTTCCTTACGAACTAACATCGTCTGCCTTAAGAGTTGTTCTTTTCTTATAGAAAGAGAAAGTTGATTCGTGTTCACACTGGCATACTTCACAAGATTGAAAGCTTCAATAGCATCTCTAACCCAACAAAACTGAGGGAAAGCAAAAATGACTGGTACTTCGAAAGATGAACAAAATCGGACTGAACTCACCATTCGGGAGTCACCCACGCTGGAATTGCAAGAATCCTCGACTTCTGAGGACGTTATTAAGATACTATTTGATAAAGTTGTTGACCTCTAAGAAAAGGTCACGAGAGCGGAAACGACCAGCCAAAGAGGCACCCACTGAGGCGAGGAAGCCTCCACCGCCTTTTCCATCTTTAAGCTCACCATTACCCGATCACTTCCCCACCTTCCCCACTAGGACCATAATGCCGTTCACCTCAAACCTAATTGCTGATGGACACATTGGTACCTCATACCAAACCCCACTACCTCCCAATGCCGTCCGAATTCCCAGAACCACTCATCAGTTCCCTCCTACCCAGCACCACAAGACACCCCCCTAGCTGAACTATACGCCCATACACCCTTCCTCTACAAACCACAAAAGCCACACACATGCCCTAAAGTCACCCCGCACACTTGATGTTTCTTTCCACACACCTATCACCTCAAATGCCTTCTCACCAAATCATCAAGAGATTTATCACTATGAAGAGATGGAAAAGGCGTGGAGAGCTGAACTGTCATGACCCAATCGGAGGGCCATGACGGGTACCCGGAGCTGATCTACTGAGAACCTCGTAGCATACTTCTCGTAATCGTATATTGGTGGACCACAAAGGTGGACCACAAAGGATAACTCATAAATATCATAATCTATAAGAGCATGAGTTTAAAGATAAAACACATCTATATAAACATAAAAAACTATGCCCATATGTACAAGCAGACAAGGCTGCCAAAAAATGGTATATAAAATATGAACCGATGAGGTTACAGAACATCTAACTATATACATCTGTCTATGAGACTCTACAAGGAGTACAAAACATCATAAGGATGGGACAAGACCCCACCATGCCCATATGTACACAAAAGAATAGTACCGGGAAAACTGTAGCTCTAGAGCAAATGGAGCACTCCTATGCAAATGCTGATGAAGCAACCTAGGGGTCTGGTCTATCTCCCTGCCTACCTGCGGGCATGAACGCAGCGTCTATAAACAAAAATGATGTCCGTACGAATAATATACTAACTATGAAAGACATGAATAACAACATAATAAAAGTATGAAAGAAACATGAGATTGGAGAAATAACGTGTACATCAGATTGCCTATTAAGGCGGATATCATGCATGCTTAACTTTTTTTTTTTAAAAAAAAGTCATTTTCATACATATATAACATAGATGTTAGTGCTGTGGAACGTGCGGCCGCATCCACATATTATATCATCCCGTGTCTGTGGCATCTTACATCTGGGGTAACATCATAACGTACCCACTGTAGTGGTGTGCACATCTATGTGCCGTACCTGGCCAACTATAGCGCGGCTCGGTGTGAGAAAATGCATACATATATATAAAGCATGTATGAGAGCCCAAATAAAAGCCATAAATCTATCGGACTGACGTAAGGTCAGTAACCTCCGATGTGTCATTATGAGAATATCAAGAACAATAAGCTTTGGTATCTTTAGAAATGAACTCATCCTCATTATGAAGGACATTTACCAATAATATCATAAGAAACTTGAGAATCATGAACTTCTAGCATTTTTAGCAATAAGGATATTATGGATATTATGTGTAGGTTTACAACAAAGGAATCAAGCCTTAAGAAAGAAAGGGTTAGCCTAAACATACCTTTTCGCCTCCTGAACTACTTAACATTCTTCTCCTAAGCTCGCAAGTCTACATTCAAGAGGATTCATACTAAGGTTAAGTCTTGAAAACACTCTTTAAGTTCAAACTAGAGTAACTAATGGCCTAGCGGAATTTGGGCAGTACTTCCCCTATTCCATCTACTTCCACCAAATTCCAAATCAACTCCCAACAACTATAACAACATCAACAATTCCATATTTAGGAAATTATATACAATTTACACCTAAAGCAATCCAAAAATTCCTTCCAAATTTCGTTCATAATCAACAATGACAACACAATGTCTTATAACCTTTCCTACCACAATTTCCTTTACTTTATGACTTACTAATATCCCAAATAAACTCAATATAAGAAACAAATATAGAACATACTTTAATCTTGAAGAACCCTAACTCACCCCACCTTTTTCCAAACCAAAACCACCATAAATTTATCTAAGGGAAAGGATCATCATCATCATCCATGAACTAACTTAGGGTTCCAAAGCTTGATTTCCAGTTGAATTTTGCTTAGGAGGTATATGGATGAGTAGAGGAGGTGGAGAGACCTTGAAGAATCTAGACAGTTCTATTTTTGGAGTGAAAATAATGTTCTAAGTCGTGGCCCTTTTTATTTATAGGAGAGAGAAATTTTTCACCGCTAGCAATTCAACGGCAAGGTCGACGGTTCGTCAATTCGCAACCGTCGAATGGCAGTAGCCCCTGATTCTTAGCGATTTGTTCGACGATGCAGGTTGATGGTCCGTCAACTTGAAGCCGTCGAGTTGCTCTGCTGCAACACTTAGATTTTCTCGTTCATTCCACCTTTAATCCTCCCGATACTCGTTGTACATAACTTAAACTCCCACATACGTAGAATAATCATGTAGAGTCTCTTATAACCTTGACAAAAACCTTAATTACTAACTTCATGTCGGCTATCGTACGACGAGACTCAACGTATAAAATATGGGGTATAACCCAAATGTTAAACTCTTAGGGATTTTTACAAAACTTTCTCCAGAGTTTTCTCTGTAACTGTACCATTGTCACAACGACCCAAAATATACAATTCCTCACAGGGAGACAACACAACAACAATAATAATGGCCCCACATGACTAAGTAATCACAAAAAAGAAAGCATTACGCACCTGAAGACAATGGTGTTTCTTTCGGAACCTCCCCTGGCAGTGGAAACAAGTGTGGATACCTGTACTTCATATTTTCTACAGCTCCCAAGTCATTTCTTCCTTATTCCTGTTTCTCTACAAGACTTTAACTGAAGCTACATCTTTGGTCCTTAAGCTCCAGACTTGTCTATCTAGGATAGGAATGGGAACCTCTTTATAAGATAATTGCTCAGTAACCTGAACATCATATACAAGTACAACTCTGGAAGGATCTCCAATACACTTGTGGAGCATTGGTATATGTTAAACTGGGTGAACTGTCTCCAAGTCTGGCGGTAGATCTAACTCATAGGCTACCTCGCCCGCTTTGCGTACAATCCTGTAGGGTCCAATGTATCAAGGGATAAGCTTACCCTTCTTACCAAATCTCATAACGCTTTTCATCGGTGACACCTTCAAGAATACCCAGTCATTGACTTGGAATTCTAAATCTCGTCAGTGATTGTCCGCAAAAGACTTTTATCGACTTTGGGCTGTCAATAATCGGTCCTGAATAAGCTTGACCTTCTCCACTGCTTGCTGGATCAAATCTGGACCTACTAATTTAGTCTCCCCCACTTCGAACCATCCAATTGGTGATATACACCTTCACCCATATAAAGCTTCATACGGGGCAGGCCATCTGAATACTGGAGTGATAACTATTATTTTATACAAACTCAATAAGTGGAAAATGATCATGCCAGCTGCCTCCGAAGTCTAATACACATGCTCTTAAAATATCTTTGAGGGTCTGAATAGTACGCTCAGCTTGTCCATCATTCTGGGGGTGAATTGCTGTGCTAAGACTCATCTGAGTCCCCAAATCCTGTTGAAAGGACTTGCAGAAGTTAGTTGTAAACTGCGCACTTCTGTCTGAGATAATGGCTACCGAAACACTACGGAGTCGTACTATCTCATTGATATAAAGCTTTGCATAATATTCGGCTGAGTACATAGTTCTGACAGGAAGAAAATGAGCTGACTTTGTGAGTCTATCCACAATTACCCATACAGAATCATACTTATGCTGAGAACGAGGTAAGCCTGTAATGAAATCCATATTAATTACTTCCTATTTCCAAGTTAGAATCTCTATAGCTTGTAACAATCCTCCAGGCTTCTGATGCTCGATCATTACCTATTGACAGTTAGGACACTAAGCTACGAACTCTGCTCTGTATTTCTTCATTCCATCCCACCAATAAATTGACTTTATATCATGATACATCTTTGTTGCTCCCGGGTGAATAGAATAACGATAACAATGGGCTTCTCCCAAAATCTGGCAGCGAACCCTGCAACATCAGGAATACATAGTCTGCTTCGGTATCTAAGAACTCTATCTGCAGTAATCTCAAATGGTGACTTCTTCTTCTGAGAGAATGTGTCTCTATAATGAACTAACATGGGATCCTCATACTGCCGCTCTTTCGCCTCAACTACTAAAGACGAGACAACTGAATCCTGGATAATGACTCTTGGGTCGCCCAAATCCAGTAATCAAACTCCTAGGCTAGCTAGCTACTGGAGCTCACGAGCTAGCTCTCTTTTCTCTAGCTGAACATCACATAAAATACCCATGGATTTGTAGCTAAGAGCATCAGCTACTACATTCGCTTTTTCAGGATGATATAAGATAATAACATCATAATCTTTCAATAGCTCCAACCAGCGCCTTTGCCACAAATTCAACTCCTTCTGCTTGAAAATATACTGGAGGCTCTTATGGTCTGTATAGAAATCAACATGAACAACATACAAATAATGCCTTCACATCTTCAAAGCATAAATCATCGTAGCCAATTCTAGATATGGGTTGGGTAGTTTTTCTAATGTTTCTGCAACTGCCTTGAAGCATAGGCAATGACTTTACCATGATGCATCGATACAAAACCTAGTCCAACGCCTGAGGCATCACAATAAAAAAACATAACCTTTTGATCCTTCTGGGAGTGTCAGAACTAGGGCTGAAGTCAATCTATTCTTCAACTCCTAAAAACTGCGCTCGTAAGCATCCGTCCACTGAAACTTAGCTGCTTTCTGAGTCAGGTTCATCAGTGGTGCAGAAATTGAAGAAAAACCTTCTTCGTCAGTGGTGCTGAAATGGAAGAAAAACCTTCTACAAATATCCTGTAATAACCAGCCAAACCTAGAAAACTACAAACTTCAGTACGTGTTGTAGGTCTCGGCCAAGTCTCCACCGCTTCAATCTTCTGGGTATGCACCCGAGTACCGTCAGCTGAAATAATATACCCTAGAAAAGTTACCGAATTCAACCAAAACTCACATTTTGAAAACTTTGCATATAACTTTCGAGCCTGAAGAATTATAAGGACAACAAGTAAATGATCCCCATGCTGTAACTTGAATCGAGAATACACCAGAATATCATCGATGAACACAATCACAAACGAATCTAGGAAAGGCCTGAATACACTGTTCATCAAATCCATAAATACCACTGGGGCGTTCATTAACCCGAACGACATCACACGAAATTCAAAGTGACCATATCAGGTTCTGAAGGCCATTTTTGGAATGTCTTTCTCCCTGACTCTCACCTGGTGGTACCCCGATCTCAAATCTATCTTTGAGAACTATTTTGGCACCCTGTAGCTGATCAAATAAATCATCGATTCTTGGAAGTGGATACTTGCTCTTGATCGTCACCTTTCTCAGCTGCCTGTAATCGATACACATTCGCAAAAAGCCATCTTTCTTTCTTACAGACAACACCGGTGCTCCTCACGGTGACGAACTAGGCTTGATAAATCCTTTCTCGAGTGAATTCCTCAATTGCTCCTTCAACTCCCTCAATTCTGCAGGAGCCATTCTATAAGGAGGAATAGATATTCGCTTAGTATCCGATAACAAATCAATGGAAAAATCAATCTCCCATTCTGGTGGAAAACTTGGAAGCTCGTCCGGAAATATATCTGCAAACTCATTCACTACTGGAAAAAATTGAAGAGTTGGTGGCTTCGCTTCGCTATCCTGAACCCGGACTAAGTGATAAATATACCCCTTAGTAATCATTTTTCTTCACTTGAGATAGGAGATAAACCTACCTCTCGGTGACACTGTATTACCCTTCCATTCTAGAACTGGTTCTCCTAAAAACTAAAAACGAACCATTTTTGTCCTACAATCAACATTAGCATGACAGGAAGCCAACCAAGCCATACCCATAATGACATCAAAATCTACCATATTCAGCACAATCAGATCTGCCATGGTTCGACGATCCCAAACTATAACCACACAATTTCTATATACCCGACTAGCTATAACAGGTTCAACAACAGGTGTAGACACCTCAAAAGGTTTAATCGACCCAGGTTTAACCTCAATCCGAGCAACAATATAAGGAGTAACATACGACAATGTAAACCCTGGATCAATCAATGCATATACGTCATTAGAAGATACTGATAATATACCGGTAACTATATAAGGTGAAAACTCGAGATCCTGTCCCCCAGCTAGTGCATAGATACGGTTCTGAGGACCGCTCGAACTAGATGCTCCCCCTCGACCTCTACCATGGCCTGCTGGTGTCTGTGAACTCTGCCCCATAGGGCGTACCGATGATGAAGGACAAACTGCTGATCCTGTGGGCTGAACCATACCTCTACCACCTCTTGATGGGCAGTCGCGCATCATATGGCCTGGTTGACTGCAGGCATAACAAGCACCCATACCTAATCAGCACTGTCCAGTATGCAACTTACCACACTGAATGCATCGTGGTAAAGGTTGTCTCATCTGACCGGAATCACCCCTATACTAAGAACCCGAAGCTCGGGAACTCTGACCTGGTCCGGAGTAAATAGGGCTATAAAATCTCTTCCCTAAAAATCATGGAGGTGCACTAGTTACTGAATGGCCTGATTGCCTGGAATACTGCTACCTCTGACCCCCTCTGAACTTACTAACAACACCTTAGGATCTGGCCCTCTTACTATAACTCCTATCATACTCATGCTCATTCCTCCGCTGCTGTAGTCACTTCTCAAGATCCTAAGCATGGGTCTGAATGAGAGAAACATCCATACCTTCCTAAAGCGAGGCCGTCAAAAAATCATCGATCAAATGTGGCCCCAAACCATTTACAAACTGATGGACGCGATCTCCCATATCAGCTACCATAATTGGAGCATACCTGGCCAAGGAATTGAAATGAAGGCTATACTCCTGGGCACTCATATTCTCCTGTCTAAGGTATAGGAATCTATTAGCTCTGGTCTGTCAAACCTCTGGCGGCAAATAGTGTCCGAGAAAGGTGTCTACAAACTCTTGTCATACCGGTGGAGGTGCATTTGCCCCTCTAGAAGAAATCCAGGTACTATACCAATAAACAACCACATCTCGCAATTTATAAGAGGCCAGCTCTACCAACCCTACATCTGAAGCATGCATTGCCCGTAATGTTCTCAACATTTCATCCATGAAGTTCTGCGAGTCATCGTCTGGTTTTGACCCAAAAATTTTTGGAGGGTCCAAACTAATGAAATCACTGACTCTGGCACTGACAGCTCTATCACCATGAACCGTATCTTGCCGCTGAGCCTGAGTGGCTACTAACTGGGTCAGCAACTGAATGGTCACCCTCATCTCCTGTCTTGAGGCATCCGGTGAAGGAATTGAGGGTGATGGAGCTGGAGTTGGGGCTCCTCTTTGCTCCTCTGGGGTGGGCAGAGTGTGAGAGGACCGAGATGGAACCTCATTCTGGGACTCGCCCTCTTCCACATTTGTATGTGGTACCCGTTCAGTCCTCCTACCTGCCGCTGACTTACCCTTCTTATCCGTTGTAGCTTTTCTTTTCATAGGCATCGCTGAAATCTTAGGACACAGTTTGGAAAAAAGAAACTCTTATAACATGGCTATACCACATGATCTAAGAGGATAAAGAATGGTCAATCATTCCAAAATGTCCCGCAGCCTCCTATTTATAAGTGTGGCGAACTTCACACCCATAAACAAGAATCTACTGGACACGGCTCGTAGACACACCCTAGGACGAACTACTCTGATACCACTTTTTCCATGACCCAACCAGAGGGCCATGACGGGTACCCAGAGCTAACCTACCGAGCACCTCTTAGCATACTTCTCGTAATCGTGCCAAAAGGTACAGATTTCCATGTGATAGAATTGGTGGGAGCTACCCACAAGATAGACTCCACAGAGGCATCCATGCTTGCGATATATAAGATGATATCATTAGCTATGCTACAGAACGGGTTCGAACTAGGGAATGGTTTGGGAAAGAGCTTGCATGGCATCACAGAGTCAATTCCCATTCCCCGGGACAATTTCTGCTCGGGGCTCAGTTATGTCCCAACTAATGATAAGGTAGCTACCAAGATAAAGAGAGGTGTTGAAGAGCTCTGTAAGCCTATTACAGATCTGTACCAACCATTTCCGAACAGAACGCCTATGCCGAATGACGCAGACATAGAATAAGGGATAGGGATGCTATTCCAAGAGGAAGACTGCTTAGTGATACTTGAAGAATGTGCAAAAGCGCCCACTATTCGAGATGTTGACCAGGGTGAGCAGCAGCCCAACTGGACCTCTACCCGGCTTTTGGCTCTTCGATAGAGAAATGATGAATTTATTTTAAAACGACGAGGATCGATCGAGGCTCGATTACTCGCCTTTTGCACTTTATTTGCCTCATAATGTTTTCAAAAACGGAAACGACTCGACATTGATCCGAGCCAGGACCACGGTTTGTACTTTTATCACAATCAAATTAATAAAGCCTTGAATTATAAGGAAATGATTTTATGTTTACTTTTGAATTTCCAAATTGCATGTTGTTTTATACTGACCTCACTTTGCCTTGGCTTTTTAGTAATATAAACAATAAAGCAACCCTAAATGTCATGACATATTGCGAAACGAATGAGTCAAGCGGAATAGATGAGGAAGAAGATGACGAATATGATGAGGAAACAATGCTACCTGAGGGTCTTGTAGATGAGGCAGAATAGTTGGAGAATGAGCAAAAGCCGAATATGGACGAAACAGAAGAAATCAACCTAGGGGACGAGGAAAATATCAAAGAAACTAGGATAAGTGCACACCTAGAGGCACCCCAAATAGAGTAATTGATAAGTCTACTAAAGTGCACACCTAACATACTGGGATTGAGCACTAGCGTAGTGTCCCACCATTTACCCCTGTGAAATAGAAAATCCAATAGTTCAAACCAGATCTCAGTATCTACGTTAAGGACGAGGTAGAGAAACAAATCAAATCAGGAGTGGTAAAAGTAACCTCATACCCTACATGGTTGGCCAACATAGTGCCGGTACCTAAGAAGGATGGAAAAATACGGATATGTGTGAATTACTGGGACCTCAACCGAGCTAGTCGTAAAAATAACTTTCTACCCTCAAACATCCACATACTCATAGATAACTGTGCCAAGCACGAGCTATAGTCGTTTGTGGATTGTTTCATTGGATATCACCAAATCCTAATGGACAAAGAGGATGCTGAAAAGGAAGCTTTCATCACTTCATGGGGAGTGTACCACTACAGGGCAATGTCATTCGATCTCTAAAATGTCGGCGCGACTTACATGAGAGCTATGACTACCACCTTACATAACATGATCCATAAAAAAATTGAAGTATACGTGGATGATGTCATCATCAAGTCAAGAGAAAGTTCAGAGCATACCACATACTTAAGGAAGTTCTTCGATAGGCTCCGAAAATTCAACCTAAAACTGAACCCAGCCAAATGTGCATTTGGAGTGGCCGTTGGAAAATTACTTGGATTCGTAGTCAGCCAAAGGAGCATAGAACTAGATTCAACCAAGATGAAAGCAATCCAAGAGTTTCCTCCTCCCAAAATCAAAAAGGAAGTCATGAGCTTCCTGGGAGGACTGAATTATATTGGACGGTTTATAGACCAGTATACTATCATTGTGGAACCCATACTTAAGCTCCTGAAGAAAGACAAACCTATAAAATGTAAAGAGGAATGTCAAGAAGCTTTTGATACCATTAAGAGGTATCTGTCGAATCCGCCGGTTTTGGTACCTCCTAGGCCTAGGAGCCCACTTTTGTTGTGCTTGTCGGTTACGAAAAATACATTTATATGCGTGTTAGGACAACATGACGAGACATGCAAGATGGAGCGGGCCATCTATTACCTAAGTAAGAACGTCTGTGAGGTGAGATACACATTGGTGGAAAAGACGTGTTGCGCCTTAACGTGGGTGGCCCAAAAGTTGAGGCATTATTTGTCGTCGTATACAACGAACCTCATATCAAAGATTGACCTATTGAGGTATATCTTCCGCTAGCCCATGCCTATCGAGAAGTTGGCCATGTGGGAGATGCTGCTAAGTGAATTTGACATTGTATACATAGCACAGAATGCTATCGAAGGACAAGCTTTGGCCGACCTACTAGTTGAAAGTCCCGCATATGAGGATCTTGAACCCCTTTAAACTCATTTCACGAATGAAAGAGTATTGGCCATAGAAAAAGAAACAGTAGAGCCCTATACATGATGGATATTGTTCTTTGATGGGGCTTTCAACTACAAAGGTTCCGGAATTGGACCAGTTCTGGTATCAGAGACTGGGCAACACTACCCAATGGCTGTAATGTTCAAATTTCACTTTATGAACAACATGGCTGAATACGAGGCTTGCATCGTAGGCCTTC
Organism: Lycium barbarum; assembly: GCF_019175385.1. Taxonomy (NCBI): domain Eukaryota; kingdom Viridiplantae; phylum Streptophyta; class Magnoliopsida; order Solanales; family Solanaceae; genus Lycium; species Lycium barbarum. Next base: position 64,968,437 of record NC_083344.1, on the reverse strand, counting down.
AGATGGCGTTGGATATGGATATCAATGAATTATTGGTTATAGGAGACTCCAACTTGTTGATCCATCAAGTGCAGGGTCAATGGGTCACCAAGAATGAGAAGATCTTGCCGTACGTGACCTTGGCACAAATGATGTGTAAAAAGTTCAAAAAGATCAAATTCAGGCATATCCCAAGGGCTCAGAATGAGTTTGCCAATGGGTTAGCCACAATAGCATCAATGATTCAGCATCCCGAAAGCAGTCACATTGACCCACCAGAGATAAGCCTAAGAGAAGAACATGCCTACTACTCCCACGTGGAAGCTGAGCCAGACGGCAAGCCATGTTACAACGATATCAAGATTTATTTGAAGAAACGGGAATACCTCGAAGGTATCACAAGTGGTCAAAAGAAAACCATCAGAAGAATGGCTACCGGTTTCTTTATAAATAAGGAAATACTGTATAAACGAATGTCGTATCTGGGTTTACTCTAATGTTGTGAAGCCACCGAAGACACAAAACTCTTAGAGGAAGTACATGCTGGGACCTATATGCCCCATATGAATGAATTTATGTTAGCCAAGAAAATCCTCCGAGCAGGATATTACTGGATGACAATGGAAAGTGACTGTTGGAAGTTTGTATAGAAATGCCATTAATGTCAAATCCACGACAATTTAATCAAAGTCTCGCCAAGAGAGCTCAATGCTATGAGTTCACCCTGGCCCTTCGTCATTTGGGGTCTGGATGTCATTGGACCCATCGAGCCTACCACTTCAAATGGGCATCGATTTATCTTGGTTTCCATTAACAACTTCACTAAATGGGTGGAGGCAACATCGTACAAATTAGTGACAAGGAAAGTAGTAGCCAACATAACGGATAACGGGGAGAATCTGAACAGTCACTTGATCAAGGATATCCGTAAGCAATTCAAGATTACTCATCAAAACTTAACGGCCTACCGGCCCCAAGTGAACAGAGCTGTAGAAGCAGCCAATAAGAATATCAAGAGGATATTGAGGAAGAAGACAGATAATCACAAGGGTTGGCACGAACTTCAACAAGGACAACTCTGTACTTACTTGTTTATGGTACTAAAGCAGTCATACTTGCCGAGGTGGAAATACCATTGTTGAGAATCATTCATGAAGCTGAATTACACAATGCAGAAAGGGTCTTAGCTCAAAATGAGAAATTGTCTTTAATTGATGAAAAGAGGATGGTTTTCGTATACCACAGTCAACTATACCGACAAAAGATGGCGCGAGCCTTTAATAAAAGAGTCAGATCTCGACTTTTCAAATAGGGAAAATGCTGCTCAAAAGAATTTTCCCACACCAGGACGAGTACAAAGGGAAGTTTGCTCTCAGCTAGCAAGGCCCCTATATGTTCTGCAAAGTACTTTTTGGAAGAGTAGCGGTACTTGCAGAGATGGATGGGAAAAAGTGGCCCAAGCAATTCCACTTGGACAGGATCAAGTGCTACTACGCGTGAAGACATATCTTTTCGATTGTAATAGTATCTATTTGCTTGTAATAGTCATTTTATTTGCTTGTAGTACTTGTTCCTTTGCTTGTAATTGTTTGTAATAGCTAGGAAAACACCAAATGATTTTCTTTGTAATATGAACTAGCGCAATGACCTGACTTCCCCACCGTGGGATATGTAGGCATTATGTTTGTGGCCCGGTCACATTATTAGTTAAACAAAAACTCATTTACTTTTATTTCGAACTGCATTCGACCTGATTCCTGCTGTGTCAGGATACGTAGGCACTCTTTGAGCTCGGTCGTACCAAAAGGAAAGACCAAGAAACCCTTAGGAAGTGTCAGAGATAGGACTTCAAAGAAGATGCAGACCTAGCACGACGAGATTGCCAAACATGCCAAAATGGGGCAAAAGTTTTTAGAGGGTCTCTAAAATTCGTGCCGCCAGCCTATCACAAGAATCAGCCAACCCAGAGTCTCAAAATAGGGCAGATATTTTGAGAGAATATATATATATATATATATATATATATATATATATATATATATATATGTGTGTGTGTGTGTGTGTGTGTGTGTGTGTGTGTGTGTCATCCTTAACCAATTCAACACCCTAAACTGGGGCAAAAACTTTGAGGAGACCTCAAAATTTCCTACATTTAAAGATTCAGTACGAGAGTTCACCAGCCAAGAAAGAGCTAAATAGTGGCAGAATTTTTGAGAGGATCTCAAAAATTCCAAACAAGGAAACGAGGGAGCTCAGCCATCAAGCAACGGAGAAAGGATTGTTTCTCATTCGAAAGCGCATGTCATGACAAATAGCTTTACAACTTTAAAACGATGCATTTGTTTTCAAAAGTAACTAACTCTTGGTTAATATTAACAAAATGATTTTTCTTGCATGATTGAAATAAATTCATCTTTCGAATATTGAATCTAATGGGATTTGGGTCCAAGAAGGCTTGCCAGACCAAAGATAAGGCCAAAGTAATCAATAGGTCCCCATGTCATCAGGAGGACGACCCATTTTTCTAACTATGTTTCATGTACAAGTAAAAACGAGTCACCAGAAAAGGTCGAGGTCATCGCCAGAGACAGGGTTTGAAAAGTATCTAGCTACGAGGGCCATAAAAGGATCTAAATGCCATAAGGGCAAGCATCTAGCCATAAGGGCTATTAAAGGACCGAAATGACATAAGAGCAAGTATCTAGCCACAAGGGCTACAAAATGACCGAAACGCCATAAGGGAATAAATCTAGCCACGAGGGCTACAAAATGACCGAAATGCCATAAGGGTAAATATCTAGCCACGAGGGCTTATAAAAGGTCTGAAATGCCATAAGGCAAGAATCTATCCATGAGGGCTATAAAAGGGTTGAAACACCATAAGGGCAAATATCTAGCCACGAGGGATAACAAAGGAAGTGAACGCCATAAGTGCAAAATATCTAGCCACAAGGGCTACATGAATGACCAAAATCCCAAAGGGCAAATGTTCGGCTAAAGGATCACAGCAAAGCAAAATGGCACATCTGGCCACTAGGGTCACAACCAACACAAAGGACAAAAGACAGACAATTTAGCAAAAGGGGCCATATCTGTCCTTTTCATTTGCCATGTGGGCGAGTTATTCATTCTTTTTCATTTTCCATGAGGGCCATTCATTTATTCTTTTCATTTGCCGAGAGAGCCATACATACAAACATTGCTAAGAGGGCCATTCATACAAACATTCATAAAAATATTACCGAGAGGGCTATTCGTACAAATAATGCCGAGAGGGCCATTCGTACAAACATTGCCGAGAGGGCCATTCGTACAAACATTGCCGAGAGGTCCATTCAAACAAACATTGCCGAGAGGCCATCATACAAACATTGCCGAGAGGGCCATTCATTCAAACATTGCCTAGAGGGCCATTTATTCAAGCATTGCCAAGAAGGACATTCATTCAAATATTGCCGAGAGGACCATTAATTCAAACATTTCCAAGCGGGCCATTCATACAAACATTATCGAGGGGGCCATTCATACAAACATTACCGAGGGGGCCATTCATACAAACATTACCGAGAGGGGCCATTCGTACAAACATTACCGAGAGGGCCATTTGTGCAAATATTTCCGAGAGGGCCATTCATACAAACATTGCCGAGAAGGCCATTCATTCAAACATTGCCGAGAGGGCCATTCATTCAAACATTGTCGAGAGGGCCATTCATACAAAAATTACTGAGAGGGTCATTCATTCAAACATTACCGATGGGGCCATTCATACAAATATTGCCACAAGGGTCATTCATTCAAACATTACCGAGGAGGCAATTCATACAAACATTGTCGAGAGGGTTATTCATACAAACATTACCGAGAGGGCTATTCATACAAAAATTGTCGAGAGGGCCATTTATACAAACGTTGACGAAAGGGCCATTCTTTCAAACTTTCCAAAGAGGGTCATTCATACAAATGTTGCTGAGAGGTCCATTCATACAAACATTGCCAAAAGGGCCATTCATTCAACATTTTCGAGAGGGCTATTCATTTAAACATTATCGAGAGGGCCATTCATTCAAGCCTTTGCCGAGAGGGCCATTTCATTCAAACACAGCCATAGGCCATACATTCATACAAATTATTAGACGTAATTAAAGGGTCACAACAATGTAAATCCGATCAGATGACTGCAGTTTTCGCTCCGAAGGTCAAAACGATGTAAATCCAGCTAGATGGCCACAATATTCGTTTTCAAAACCAATCAAAGCATTACTCGCCATACAGGAGCAAATTGGCAGTAGCCAAATGAAGCAGGCTGATCAAATCAAATGCAGATACATGCGGAGCAAATGTGGAACTTTTTCTTACGCAACGGGTCGATATAGGGTGCCCATGAGTGAGAAGCTCTCTATCCAGGACTTGAAAGATTGCCCTACTGTATGCTTAGCCACATAAAATTACTTAAATTTCTTTACTTGCTTTCCTTTTAAATTTTCCCGCAACTAGTCGGGCACACAAAGGCACTTCTGCATAAGGGATGCCCTTTTCCTCCTATCGAGTTGAACTACAAGTGACTTGATTCCCAATCACCAGGGGTATATAGGAGGACTTAATACTAGATAGTCAGTCACACTTCAACCAATCACTCCGGATCTCCCAGTTTTTGACAGCCGAGAAACCCCGAATATGCTAAATTTTCATTTAGAAGTCTAAATTGAGTTGAACTCTAGGTGGCCTGAATTCTCATATAACCTGAGATATGTAGGAAACCCAGAAACCAAGGTTTGGCCAAATATTTGAAAATCGCATAAAAATGAGAGGTAGTTTGGATTTAGGTCAGTCAAAGTTCAGGGTTAGTCAAATTTCGTTGCTCAAGGATGATCCTGCCATCCCCGAACACCAAAGGGGCAGTTGTTGATACATAATTTTTGACCTTCCATAGTTTATTTTAATTACCCAAAGTCGGATATGAAACATAGTGAAATGTATATTTTCTACAAGTCAAAATGATTTTATAAAATTCTTTAGATAATATTTTTCCATTTCATTTGGAAAAATAACTTCAATCATAGTATAAGATCATTTAGAAATTAATTGACACATTGTTTATAATTAATATGGACCATTTGCCAAAATTAAGCGAGAAGGTAACTTAAAACAATTATTTATTCAATTGTTAAAATTATCATAAAAAACCAATTAGCAAGAATTTTACTCCGTTGAATTCAAGAAATCATATTCATTAAATGGATTAATCATTTAATTACCCCAATTCTTAATTTGTTGCATTTTGTGCAATTTCTTGAGATTGATCATAATTAATCAAGTACTTAATTGTGGTTAATTTCATAAATTGCTCACTAAATGGTTAATTGGGGCCCCAATTGAAATAATCAATTTTTGGTTAATTTGACCTTTATTAAAATGGACAAATTAATGGTTTGAGTTAATTAAGGTCATTATTGCAAAATTAGTCTTTAATTGCTTGATTGCTTAAAATGGGCCTTAACTGAAATAACTAGTTTCATGGTTTAAGTCAATCGAGATCATTTTTGCAAATTTGGTCATTGATTGTTTGATTTGGTTAAATGTGGCCATAATTGAGGCAACCAACTTGAATGGTCTTCAAGTTCAATTAGGGTCATAATTGCAAATTGCATAATTTCCCGTGCCTTTAGTTTGGGGAAATTGTCTAATTTTTTTCAAATCATAATTAAAGGGGGTTTAAACTAATTATCTTACTTAATTATGGCTATTTGCTGAAAGTACTAAGTCTTTCTTATATATATAAGTATGAACCGCGTATGTATACGGGTATATATAAGACACCCCTCTATATGCGCATAGATATACACATTTATACATGAATATACATGTATACCTATGTATATCATGTATATTTAGGATGGTCCCTTCCCACTTTTATTTTAAGACCGAGCCCTGTCCATTAAAGGACTGACCCGGCCCAACCATGTGTTAAAAGGGGGGGGGGGTGGTAAGCCCCTTTGCTTATTCATTCCTTCAATCCAGCAGCCAAACGACCACTCTAGAACAGGAAAAGAATTTCTCTCCAAAGAGAAACTGTAGCCGCCCATTTCTCACTTTCTCTCTCCTTGTCACGCGGCCTAAAATGGCAATCTCGTGGGCCCTCATTGATGATATGATTTTTCCAGGGCTGACAATGGCAAGAGCATTTATTTCTCTGCAATTTCTCAACCAAAACCACCGAGATTCAGCCCAAACACGGTATAGTCTCACCCTTTTTTTTTTTTTTTTTTTTTTTTGCATTTCAAACGGTCATAGACTGAAAACCTTTAATTGATTTTATTTTTATTCATTTGAAATCCTCGAATCTCATTGGTTCATAGTGAATTAGTCAGATTGAGTTTTTTTGGGTCAAATCTGACCATTTGTTGTTCATTTGTTGTCAATCTCAACCGTTGAATGGGTTTTGAGGGCAAGTAATTATGAGAATTGCAAAGTCTTACATCGGAAAAAAATTCGAGGTTGTGGGCATTTTGGGGTTCTATATAAAGAACCCCAACCCTTCACACTTTAGGAGATAAGAATATATCACATATTTCCAAAATCGAGAATACATAGGGCTTTTTTAGCATCTTTGTTTGAGACCTTTACTTGTTTGATCAATTTAAGTTCTTGAAAGTTTGTTTTGTTTTTTGTGGTGTGTGGCTGAGTATTTGGTGTAGAGACTTAAGCTTTCAAGTTCAATCTCTTCCAAGGATGCACCAAGAAAAGGTAACCTTATTCCCTTTTCTTTATTTTTAGTATTTGGTGCTGTTATGTGTTTTCTCTGTTAATTATGTTTTTAGTTTCATTTTAGTTGATTAGGTTTTTTTTTTTAGTTTATAATCCTGTTATAGTTTGATTTGTGTAATTAGTTAGTTTATTTCCCTGTTTTAGTTAATATATGATTAGGGCATATTATTAGTTGATAGTATTGTTGTTAATCATGTAATTAGTACATATGTTTAGTTTAGTACCCATCTTAAGTATGTTGATTAGTCCACGACCCTATTTCAATAAATTAGTTGGTTTACCCCATTTTAGTTGATTAGGTATTGGCATAATGTTCTTGTGTTGCTCTGATTAACTGCCTAATTACTCTAAGATCCATAGTTTGATTGTTACGTCAAGATATGTTGTTAGTTTGTAGTTAATTAATCGTATTAGCTTTTTTAGTTGATCAAATTGGCTTGGTATGAACATGTGATCTGTTGATTATGCTTAATTAAATTGGCGGTTGGTTAGCTATGCATATATTATCCCTAATTTGAACTAAGCCTTGTCTGCCTTAAGATGGTTTCATCTTTACTTTGTGCATGATTAGTCTTATATTTAGGTAACCTACTTACATGTTTTGGTCCTTCTAATGGTTAGCTGAACCTAGGTTAAATTTTAAAGTTGTTGTATAAGTTAGAATGCATGTCTATAGTTGTTAAAAATGTGATTTGCATGTTTATTGGTTGGTACTTTCAAGGCCTATAACTTGCTTAACTATCATCTTCCATTTGGGGTAAATCATGCATCATTGGCTTGTACTATTTGATAGATTTGTAGTGTGCCACCTGAGTTTAGCCGAGGGATATGACTCCTGTCTCATTTTATTTGCATACAAACTGTGTGTCCAAGTATGCATCATTTAATTTTGCCTTTCTTAGCTTAGCATGTGTAACGACCCTCTAGGTTGTTATGGGGGATGACTTAGAAAACTAGACCTCCGTTGGGAGTTCCAAGGCTGCGGGTGAGTCCCAACATGTTTTTACATATATGTGCATGTTTTGCTTGGAATTGGGATTTCTGGGTGAAAAACTAGTGGAAAAACTCGAGCTACTGGTCAAAATAGACTGCTGTAATGGTGGTGGGACCGCTGTAGTGAGTCCGTCGTAGCGGGGTGAGGCGTGCCGCCACGGGGAGTAGAGATATAGTGAGGTTCGCCTTAGCGGGAGATTTCCCGCTATAGCGAGACCACTGCAGCAACACATCGACCGCTGTAGCGGTCGACGGGAGGCAGAATCAGTGTTTAATATTCTTTATTCTATACCCATTTCCCACATAACTCCAAACCAATTCCCTAGAACTCTTATGGAGAATTTCTAAGGCTAGGGCTTCAACACTCTTGAAAGGTAAGTCTCGACCCTTTACTTTGTTCATTCCATCATCTTCTTGAGTCCTACATGAATTGAGGCTCCTTTAGTGGTGGAAGAAAAGGTTAGAGCCCTAGAAATTTCAAACCCTTGAATAATTGATGGGTTATCAATTTTATTGTTGTTTAATCATCTAGGAGCATAGGTTATCACTTCCTAGGGTAAGAAATTGGTTATAAATAGAGGAAATTGTTGATTGACACTTAGGGTTCCAATAAATATGGAAGCTTTAGCCTAAAAAAATTAGTTGAAAGGGGCTGAATTTAGTGGAAAACCCATGAATGGATATAATATGATTATTGGGATTGATGTCAGTATGAATTCACACTTAATGATAGTTCACCCATTTGAAAAATGTGTAGAAGTAGTTAGGTTCTGTTCCCCAATTTTTGTTTGTTGAGTAGATGATCCATTACTTACTTAACGTTATGATTGGTAGACTTTGAATGTTCGGAAGCTTTGCCAAAGGGTAAAGCTATTGCGGAATGATTGCATTATTCCAGTTCTACTTTGAGGTACGTTCCAGTCTACATTGAATTAGACTTTTATTAGTATATTGTATATGTTATGAAATTGATAGGAGTAGCATGATTAGGGTTTCAGACATAAGATGTGGTTGGAAATTCCTTTGTTTGATATTGGTTGATTGATTATGAGACTAACTGTTATGATATGTTAAAGAAAGAGTTAAGGAACACTCTTCTTGTTGACTTGGAGTAATCCCTTGTTCATGCTTTTGATGAGTTGATTCTTGAGTCTTGATATGACTTGTGGCATGGTGACTTATGTTCTTTTAAATTGATGCATTGATTGTTCACATTCCTAATTGACTGTGTAACAGATAAACATTATGATGAGAAAGATAATATGAATATGAAAAAGCATATTTGACAGGGCGTGAGGATGTGGCCTATTTATGGGCTCGTGATCTGAGGTCAGTTCCGGAGCGAGTGGTACATGAATGCCATGGATCCCCTACAGCTCATGGCTATCTGAGAAAACTTTACCATTTACCTTGTATGTACGGATATGTGACAGAGTTGAGATAATTCATGAGCTATGGTTGTGTTGGTAATGACACAGGTTGAGTTACTTTTATTGATTATTGTTTGTATAGGCTTATCTTATTTAGGTGTTGGATGATTCTGGTTGATAGTTTTATATGGTTATGTGTTGTTGTGCCTATTAGAGTCTTGTGGATCGATATAAAGATGTCTGTAATTATCTTCGCTAGAAACATTCAAAATCTTTCTTTCTTTCGTGCTACTTGATTCCAATTGGTATCTGACTTTTCTTTTTATTCTCTCACATATGATGAGGACTCGTGCAGCAGCTAGTGAGGTACCTGCGCCGGCCACTGGTGTCGCAGCTCACGGTGGAGGACAAGCCGCTGGGGCCGCGGTTCGTGGTGGAGGCCCGACCAGGGGCCATGGCGGTGGTAGAGGTAGGGGAGCAGCTGCACCAGCCAGGGGCAGGACTCCTGTGGCTGGTCAGGCCTGCGCTGAGTCCCCTGAGCCTCTGGTGTTTCCATATTAGGCAGCAGAGTTTGCAGCAACACTAGCTCACCCAGATATTATAGCTTATCCAGTGTTGTTGGATGTTATTGTTCGAGTGTTGAACCTGCTAAAGGGGTTGACAGAGGCAGGTGTATTACCAGTTGTTCCAGGTGCTCAGGGTGCAAGAGTGGGTGATTAAGCTCCAGGCAGAGTTCGTGCTCCAGGGTCAGAGCATGTTGCAGCTGTGGCTCCTCGTTTGGACGAGGCACCAAGATTGGAGGTATTTTTTAGACAAGTGGGAGGTCCGGTGTTGATAGGGATGAGCATGATCGGTTTTTGAGGTTCACTAAGATGAAGCTTCCATAGTTCTTTGGCACTGAGACTAAGGATGCTTATGAGTTCATTATGAACTATCATGAGAGGCTCCATAAGATGGGGGGCAGTGGAGAAGTATGGTGTGGAGTTTGTGACCTTCCAGCTCTTGGGTGATGCCAAGTTATGGTGGAGGGCTTTTGTAGAGTGCAGGCCAGCAGGATCGCCTCCGTTCATATGGACTCAGTTTTATCAGGTGTTCTTAGACAAGTATTTTCCTCATACCTTGAGGGACCGCAGGCGTGATTAGTTCAGTAACATTGAGCAGGGTAATTTGTCTGTGGATGCTTATGAGGCTCAGTTTCATTTGTTGTCTCGCTATGCCCTCCAGCTTATGCCTACTGAGGAGGAGAGGGTTAGGAGATTTGTGAAAGGGTTGAACATTGCTCTTCGGTTGTTAGCGCTTCAGCTTGCAGCAAATAGTGCTTCCTTTCAGGAAGTAGTGAATCATGTTAGGACTGTTGAAGGTGTTAGGCAGGATGGTTAAAATAAGTACGCGGAGAAGAAGGCCCGAAAGGGTGGTAGTTTCAGTAGATCTTTCTCTAAGGGCCAGAGTTCCCAGGTCATTTCAAGATACCCTATTTAGTTAGCCATGATAGCTTTAGTTGGAGGCCCATCAGGGGCCAGTCAGCCAGAGGGTTCGCAGGCCAGAGCTCTAGATTAAGGTGGTTATTCGGCTTCGTCCGTTTCTGTTCAGTGTCCGACGGTAGACTGCGGATGTTTCGAGTGCGGTGATACGGGGTATTTCAAGAGAAGTTGTTCCAGACTTAGGTAAGGTGTCTAGGGTACTCAGTTTGAGGCTCCTAGAGCTCCAGCATCAGGCAGAGAGGGAGAATCTTATGGGGGTAATCGCGCTCAGTCTGGAGGTAATGGTCATACGGCCGGTAGAGGTGGCACCCAGCCTAACAGAGGCGGGTTTTAGTCTGGTATAGATGGACATCATGGGGCCCAGACAGGACAGGTTGATCGCAACGGTTCGCAGGCTATTGGCGGACGGGTTCATTGTTATTCCTTTCCTAGCAGGACAGAGGCTGAGGGCTCAGATGCAGTCATTACAGGTAACATCTCAATCTGCCACCAGATGGCTTTCGTATTGTTTGACTCGGATTCTACATTTTCTTATGTGTCTACATATTTCTCTATAGGTCTTGATGTGGTCTGTGATTTGCTTGATGCCTCTATACATATATCTACTCCAGTTGGAGATTTGGTGGTTGTAGATAGAGTTTTTCGATCTTGTACTGTCACACTTATGGGGTATGGTACCTAGGTGGAGTTAGTGATTCTAGACATGATAGATTTTGATGTCATCCTGGGTATGAGTTGGTTAGCTCCTTATCATGCAATTCTAGACTGTCTTGCCAAGACAGTCACCTTAGCGATGCCTGAGGTGCCTTGAGTTGAGTTGAAGGGTGACCTTAGTCCCTCCCCAAAGAAAATAATTTCATTTATTCATGCAAAGAAGCTAGTGGATAGGGGGTGCTTTGCTTATTTGGCACATATCCGTGATACCAGTGTTGACGGTTCATCCCTTGCATAATTTCCTGTGGTACGTAAGTTTGCGGAGGTGTTTTTTGCAGAGTTATCGAGTATGCCACCGGACTGTGACATTGACTTCTGCATCGACTTAGAGCCAGAGACCCACCCTATTTTTATTCTGCCATATCGGATGGCACCAGCAGAGTTGAGGGAATTACAAAAACAACTTCAGGATCTTCTTAGTATGGGTTTCATTCGTCCGAGTGTCACCCCATGAGGCGCTCCTATTCTGTTCATGAAAAATAAAGATGGTACTATACGGATGTGCATTGATTACCTCCAGTTGAATAAAGTCACCATCCGAAATAAATACCCCATCCCTCGTATTGATGATTTGTTTGATCAACTTCAGGGGGGTTCTATGTTTGGAAAATCGATTTGAGATCGGGTTATCATCAGTTGAAAATTCGGGCAGAGGATATTCCTAAGACAGCTTTTCAGACTAGGTATGGGCATTATGACTAGATCGGATTTGATGAATGGCATTTTTAAGCCATACTTAGACTCCTTTTGTGATAGTGCTTATTGATGATATCCTGGTGTATTCAAAAAGCAAGAAAGACCACGAAAAACACTTGAGGGTTGTTCATGGATTGCTGAGGGACAAGGAGTTGTATACCAAGTTCTCTAAGTGTGAATTTTAGCTTGCTTTTGTGTTCTTCTTAGGACATGTGGTTTAAAAAGGAAGGGATTAAGGTTGTTCCCAAAAAGGTTGAGGTAGGGAGAGATTGGGATAGGCCTACATCAGTGACGGAGATTTGCAGCTTTGTGGGGTTGGCCAGCTAATACCGTCAGTTCGTGAAGGGGTTTGCTTTTATTGCTTCACATTTGACTCGTTTGACTCAAAAATAGGTACCCTGTTACACCTCGCACTTTTAGAGTATGAGCATGCCACATACTTCACCATATTAATGGAGTATTGGAGACATCCCATGAATTTTTGGAAGGTACAAGCCATGAAAAGTACGTAACAATGAAGTAAATGATTAATTACGATCTCGTAAGTCGTAACCAGGAAGGACAATGTTGGAACCAAAGGACATGACAATTATCAAGTATGATTAATGATAAATATCATGTATGGAGAATTTTGGAGGATTCCGGGACCAAGCAAATCAAAGAATATAAGTTTGTCGAATGTTTGGAAAAACGTTGGCAGAATTTTGGGTCAACTTTAGAGGGGTATATCTCTAGGTATATTAGGAGTTTTAAGGTGTTTCAAATGCCTAAAATGAATTTTGTCGCGTCTAGTTTCGAACGCAACAAAGCGCTCATAAAGACATCGGAGTAGGGAGTTATGGCCATTTTAAAATAAAGACTCCAAGTTGCCAAATGGCTTCCGCAGGTCCCACTTGAGAAGGTCGGTGGAACCAACTTATGAGGGGTATAAATACCCCCATTAACTCTATTTTTTCAGCATTTTTACATTCTCAATAGTCCTAGAAACTTCCCAATACATCCCCCAAACATTTATAGCCCATTAAATGGAGAATTTAATAAGATTACACCAAACTAGTCCATGAAAGGTGATTGTTCTTGCTTCTACTTGATATTGTGGTGAGTTTGGTCTTGAAAAAAGTTGGTGTGGCTAGAGTTCTATAAGTATAAAGTATGTTCTTCATCCTATCTCTTATGTTGAGTTGATTTGAAGGTTTAGCAAGTCTTAAAAGTAAAAATAGTTATGGACGAAAGGTCATAAAGTATTGTGTTGTAGTAGTTGTGTTTATGGAATGTTTTGAGCATGTTGTGGCCGTGTGGATGGGCTGATTTACATGCATAGAGATGGTGTCTAATGTTGTTGGTGTGTTGATGAGATTATGCTCCTTGATTGGGAAGAAAGAAAGTGTATATTATTGTTGTGTGTTGAAAAACATCGTGTTGGATGTTTTATGGAATATTTTAATATTGATGATTATATGGTTGATATTAGTATTACTATTTTTGTTGTTTTGTTGATATTGTGATTTCGGGCTAGGGATATAAACAGGAGAGATGCTGCCCGAATTTTGGCAGATTTTAAAAGGAATTAATTTGAGGGCTTAAGACAAGCATTTGACGATAAGCCTAACGATAATATGAATTCTCTTGAATGTAGATTTACAAGCTTGGGAGGATAAGCGTTAAATAGTTAAAGTTAAGACGACCGAAAAGGTATATTAAGGCTCGTCCCTTTATTTCAAAGGCATGATTCCTATGGTATGATTCCATAAATGTTTCTATAACCTTCTTGATTTCAAAAGCTAGAAGTTCATAATTCTTAAAGCTTCTCATGATGTTAAAGATGAGAATGATTCTATGATGATTACAATGAAAATGATGATTTTATGTTCAAAGGTCTCAAGTTATGAATTCAATGATGATATGAAAATGTTGAGCTATTTCATGATTTTCTCGCTTTATTTCATTGTTGTTGATCTGAACTTATGAATTGTTCCTTCGAGGTGAGATATAGCGATAATGGTTGTTCTATAATGTCAATCGGAGGTTACCGACTGTTCGTCGCTACAATAAAGTTGTAGCCTTCATATGAGCTTTCATGCATGTTATTTACATTATTTATATGAATATGATATATATGGATCGGGCCGTACGTTCTTCGGCAGTAACTTATATGGATCGGGCCATACGTTCCTCGGCACTAACTTATATGGATCGAGCCGTACGTTCCTCGGCACTAACTTATATGGATCAGGTCGTACGTTCCTTGGCACAAACATATGATATTTATGGATCGGGCCGTTTGTTCGGCGGCAAAATGATATACTTTTGGATCGGGCTGTACGTTCCACAGCACTAACATTTATGGATCGGGTTTCATGTTCCGCAACACTAATACTTATGTTATATGTGTATATATGTATATAGGTGCTTGTGTGCATATGGTTTTAAGATGTACAGGTTATCCCTCCTATTCCATGTTACGTTTCACATCTTTATATGTTGTTATTTATGCCTTACATACTCAGTACATTATTCGTACTGACCCTCTTTCTTCGGGGGCTGCCATTCATGCCTGCAGGTACAAAAACTCAGTTTGGTGATCCGCCAGTCTAAGACTTCTGCTCTGCTGCTTGAAGAGCTCTATTGTTCCGGAGCTTGAATCATTTTGGTACAGATCCATTTGACATAGACTTTGTTATACTCTTAGAGGTTTGTAGACGTATGTGGGTTTAATATATGGTTTGGTCAGCTATACGGATGTAATTCGTTTTAGATATTCCCGCGTATAGTGGCAGCCTTGTCGGCTTGCATATTTTGTTATGTTTGGTTGACTGTGACTCCCCAGGAGACATGTTCATTTTTATATATGGCATTATGAGTTTACAGCATGTTTTTGCAATTTTTCACATTGTCCTAATATCAGTCAGATTATAGCTAGTAGGTTCGTATACGAGTGTCCAGCTCGGGCATTAGTCATGGCCCATCGGTTTGGGTCGTGACATACCCTTCCAGTGGTCTGACGAGTGTGAGGAGAGCTTCCAAAAGCTCAAGACTTTATTGACTACAACCCCTATTCTGTCTTTTCCCCTGGAGGGCAACGACTTTGTGGTTTATTGTGACGCTTCTCGTTCTGGTTTAGGTGCTATTTTGATGTAGGAAAAGAAGGTAATTGCTTATGCTTCCAGACAGTTGAAGATTCATGAGAAGAACTATCCTACTCATGACTTGGAGTTGGCAGCTGTGGTTTTTGCATTGAAGATTTGGAAGAACTATCTCTATGATACCCGTTACGAGGTATTTACTGATCATCGCATTCTTCAGCATGTGTTTACTCAGAGGAATCTTAATTCTAGGCAGTGGAGATGGATGGAGTTGCTTAGGAATTACGATATTACTATCTTGTATCATAATGACAAGGCAAATGTGGTGGCAGATGCCTTGAGCAAAAAATCAACTAGCATGGGAAGTTTGGCTCGTTTGATTGGGTCAAAGCGTCCGTTAGCCAGGGAGGTTCAGACTCTGGCTAACAGTTTTATGAGACTTGATGTGTCTGGTTCAAGCAGAGTATTGGGTTGTATTGAGGTGAGATCATCGTTTTTGGAGCAGATTAAGGCCAGACAGTTCAAGGATGTGAGTTTGAGTAAGATTCACGATAACGTAATGAGTGGTGAGGCTAAAGAGGCCGTCATTGATGATAAAGCGGTCTTGAGAATCAAGTGGCGTATTTGTGTTCCCCGTGTTGACAATTTCATTAAGATAATTTTAGTGGAGGCTCACAGTTTTATATATTCCACTCATCATGGTGCTACCAAGATATACTGTGATTCGAGGCAGCACTACTGGTGGGCTAGGATGAAGCGGGATATTGTTGAGTTCATTACACAGTGTTTGAATTACCAGCAGGTGAAGTACGAGCACCAGAGACCCGGGGGTACATTTCAGAAGGTGCCCATTCCAAAGTGGAAGTGGGAGAGGATAGCAATGGATTTGGTGGTTGGTCTTCCGAAGTCCTTGGGTTTAGATTACACATACTACCTAGAATTCTACCAATTTTCATATGCGTTTAGATTAAACATACTGCCTAGAAGTTAGCCCAGATTTATATACGTAAGATTGTTCGTCTGCATAGGCTTCTTATTTCCATCATATCCGATAGAGGCATGATGTTTACATCCCCATTTTGGAAGACTTTGAATTTAGAATTGCGTACTAGATTGGACCTTAGTATAGCTTTCCACTCTAAAATAGATAGCTAGTCTGAGCGGACTATTCAGGTCCAAGAAGATATGCTCCGAACTTGTGTGATTGACTTTGGTGGCCATTGGTATCAGTTCTTTCCATTGGCAGAATATGCGTATAATAATAGTTACCACTCGAGCATTGACGTGGCCCCATTTGAGGCTCTGTATGGGAGGAAATGTAGGTCTCCTATCGGGTGGTTTGATGCTTTTGAGGTAAGTCAATCAGGTATAGAACTTTAGAGGGAGTCATTAGATAAAGTCAAAGTGATTCAGGAAAAGCTCTTCGCGGCTCAGAGTAGACAGAAGGAGTGTGCGGATCGAAAAGTCCAAGATCTTGAGTTAAAGATTGGAGAATAAGTCTTGTTGAAGGTCTCACCCATGAAGGGTGTGATAAGGTTTGGGAAGAAGGGTAAGCTTAGTCCCAAATTCATTAGTCCGTTTGAGATCCTTAATCATATGGGAGATGTAGCCTATGAGTTGGCTTTTTCTCCAGGTTTGTCAGGTGTTCATCCAGCATTCCATGTCTCCATATTGAAGAGATATCATGACGATGGTTCGTTTACCATCCGTTGGGATTCTGTCTTGTTGGATGAAAATCTATCTTATGAGGAATTGCCTATTGCAATCCTAGATAGAGAGGTTCGTAAGCTGAGATCGAAAGAAATAGCGTCAGTAAAGGTTCAGTGGAAGAACAGTCCCATTGAGGAAGCTACTTAGGAGAGCGAATTCGATATGCGAAGGAATTATCCCCAGCTTTTCGCTGAGTAAGGTACTTTTTCCCTTATTTATCTTCCTTGTCTTTTTGAGGACAAACGGGTGTTTAATTGGTATCTGATATAACGAGTGTGTGTGTGTGTGTGCATGTTTGGTTTGGGTCTGTAGGGCCTCGGATTGGTGTTGGGATTTCTGGGTAAAAATCTAGTGGAGAAACCCGAGCTACTGGTCAAAATGGACCGCTACAGAAGTGGTGGGTCCGCGGTAGCGAGTCCATCGTAGCGGGGCTTGTAGCGGTTCTAATCTTTTCCGATTCGAATTTGCACTTGCCTCATTTAAAAAGGAAAGTGTCCTGGGGAAGTACGGTTGTCAATTGTACTAGGAAAAAGGAAAAAATATACTTCTATGTGGATGGTGCTCTAAATGGACTTATTTTAGAGTCGCCACCTAATTTTTAGGAAATTAGGAAAACCAGTTCGAAAAGGGTTCATTTAAAGTAGTTAAGTCTTAAAAGAATCCTAATCTAACCAAAGTATAGGTAAGGGTTATGGTGATCCTCCGGAGAAGGTGTTAGGCACCCCGGTATTAAGGATCCATAAAACAGTTGACCTACGGGTTGTAATAGTATGTTTATGTAAATATAACTTGGTTGTGATAAAAAAAAAATTGTTTTATATTTCTGAAAATAGAAATTAGTCATTTATGCAAAAAATACCATGTTTCAAGAATCAACAGTGGCAAAATTTTGCCCGAAATTGGGCGTTTACGGTATCAGACTATAACACTTAGACTAATACCCGAAAGCCCTTAGCCTAAGTAGGACCCTACATCAGTTTTGAAAAAAATAGTTTGAGTATAGGAAAATAGTTTTAGGAAAATAAGTTGGGTGTACTATTATGGTCCATATAGTATTCTACATATATTGTCCATTTTTATTCTGTCTTTTGCTAAGTTTTAGTCAAATTTTATTTTTAGTCTAAGTCTAAATAGTCACAATTAGTCCCACAAGTTTTGATTATTGGTCCAAATCAGTCCATATGTCATAAGTCCAGAGGTTTCATAAATGTTCAAATCAGTCCCAAATTTTATAAAAATTGGCAGTTTTGGTCCTTTTATTCACATCAGTCCAAAGTTGCATTAATGCTTTACAACTATGTCTTAATTTTGTTGCAAATCATTTGTAGCGACTTTAAAATACGTCAATCTCATAAGAGTTCCAATTGGCAAAACAATTATGCAAATGACAATTTAAGAAGCTTGCAGTATACCAGTTTGGAACCACATCACTTATAGTGAAAAATACCCAAATGTAGACTGCACATCAGTGTCACGACCCAGCCCCGTGGGCCGCGACTGGCGCCGTACTTGGGTACCCGGACAGACAAACATACCAGATCATCATATTATAGATTATCTCAGATCTCATATTAGTCATTAAAACAGATTTAAAATCAAATATTGTCTTAAGCGGTCCCGCTTGCAAAGATATCATATCCAAAGCCAAAAGGAGCGGCGGAATACACATCGCCTATCATATATACTGATGCAAACATATGGGCTAGTTTGGCCACCCAAACAGACAGACCGCATTAAGACACAAATCGTGATTAAAGCAGACACACATAGGACCCTCGACCCACATATATGACTACAGGCCTCTACAAATGCAGAACGAAAACATATGACGGGACAGGGCCCCGCCGTACCCCAAAATAGTCAAATATACATATGCATATACATCACAAGGGATATGTACCGACATATGGGCTCCGGATCAAAGGAGCACTCTGTAATAGCAGAACGTGTGGCCTGCACTGGCAGATCACTGATCTCTATACCTGCGGGCATGAAACGCAGCCCCTCGAAGAAAGGGGGTCAGTACGAAAGATGTACTGAGTATGTAAAGCATAGAGTACAGAAATGTAAATCACAACTGAAAAACAAACCGTATACAAAAGGGGAATACTGACCAGTATATCAAAATCTGTACCAAAACATATATATACATAATGCAGATAAAATCATGCAAAGCTCAGGAACGTGGTCACCCCTCCGACGCAGGTGCCACACACAGCATAACACCAGAAGGTTCAAATCTCCGTACATCCCCGAACACACATATCATCATAACATATCACCAGCCATATCACAGCATAACTCCAAACGGAACCCGGCCCTATGGCGAGGTCTCGGGAACCGTAACACAGCATACGGCCGAATTAATCATAGGGCGCACGAATCATAACCGGCCCGGGAACCGATGAACGAAATCATAATAAGGGCACGAACGGAGTCGTGAGCAAACAATGCAATTCACATATCAAAATACTTTTGCAAACTTGACAAAATCATATGTTGACTTATTAGTCAAAATAATTCGAACAATTAATCAAAACGGGGTTCATTTCACAAAAGTATTTCCAAAACGATAATTATGGTTCAAAATATAATTTAGGATATCGTGGCAATCAAAACATTAATTTACAATAGCCAAGTTCATAAACAAAAGTCTTTTGCCGAGGTTGTTCAAAAATGAGCCTTATAGGGCAACCGAAAGAGTCTCGGAGTTAGCGGGCCCACCTCTGGTCAAGTCGAGGTGGCGAACATGAATTACGAACACTTGGGGTCTATGAAATCATACGTGAAAGTTTCGAAGCGATTCGAATACATTTACAAAAGTTTTGGACATTAGATCACTTTTTAACACAAATGAGAGTTTTATGCTTCAATTGAATTGAATGAATAGTACCCAATTTCTAATTCGGATTTTCGAGAACAGAATGGCCTCCAGGGCTCCGATGCCGACCTAGTATACCTAGGACATGCCAAAAGAAGGAATGGGGTAGCCTTACACACCTTTCGTGCGTCTTACGCTCGTCAAAATTCAAATCCCGTTTCGCTCAGAATCTGCAAATGGTCAAAGTTACCAATTACGAATTTCAAGACTCCAAGAATTCATTTAACTATGTATTTGTCTACCGAAATTTCGGCAGCACTTCCCCTATACATATGACATCCCTGAGGCTTAGCTCGGCTCAATATCAACAACAACAACCCAACAATACCAAATGAATCAAGAATCACAACAAAATAGGTTCTAGGATCACTATTCTTCCTTTCTACATAAGGCGACAACTTCCATTCAAACTCCACAATATCAAACTAATATCAACATTGTCATATTCATTTACTCATTCACGGTTATTCAAACGCATCCCAACAATGCTCCAAGCAATATACATGAGTTTACATGATTCGTCACTTTCCATATTCCATCCGAAACGTCAACGACTACGACGAACATACTAACTCGCATTATTTCCTTCCAAATTCATAAACAACAACATTAATTCACATCCTAGAATCTTACTTTCATAATTATATAAAAATTATATGAAAATCGCATAATCTTCCATAATGACATACAATCCGTTTCAATGCTAACTCGATTCATTAAACCTTCATTCATGTCACAATTGCCACAGCGACGCAACTAACGAACTAAATAGAATTTAATCCATTACTCTTACACCACAAAGTGGCTCACGGCCACATACCATCCCCCACACACACACGGCTGCACACACATGCATCACTACCACCTAATTCTCATCTTATTCCAATCATTATAACATTCATACAAGTTCCATAACACAAAAGTGGAAAATCCTTACCTTTTCCTTCAAGTTTCAACTCGCCGCAAACGTCGCTCTTGTGCCAAACAAATTATATCACGTCGAAGAGCGTCTTGAATATACTACGAATATGAGGAGAACAAGATTTTTAAGGATCAACTAAAGGAACTAGATTTTTTTTTTTTGGTTTGGGAAAGGGGTTCGGCCGAAAGGCCTTATTTCTTGGTGACTTCAAATTGTTTGGTTTCTTGAACCTTCCCATGGATAAGTATGTGTATATATATTATGCTTACTTATTTAATGGTTACATGAAAATCACATGACCTATTTAATCCATGGGCTTGGGCTAGCCATGGGTCATGGCCGGCCACCTTTGTGGTTTGGGCCTCAATTTTTCTCTAATTTTGTTGAGCCCAACTCGTGAAAACTCTCGTTTTGTAATTCTCGAAACAAATTTCCGAAATTCCAATTTTGCCCTTAGCCTTCTCCGATGTCTCCGCATCAATATTTTCCATGAATATCACACATATGTTAAATAAAATAAAAACATAGCCTTATTTCCTACAAGGCAAGATTATTCCAAAAAAAAAAAAAATCTGAATGCGCAAACACGGGATATAACAATCAGAGTGCAGTATCATATTCCTTTCATGATGACTACTAACCTCTGTATCTAGAATTACAACATTTAGTTAGAATTTTCAAGTTAAGTACTGCATATTCAAGTGTGGAGCCTTTTCTCATGACTTCCACTATCCCTGAATCATGATTACGTTAACTTGAAATAGACTGCAATAGCGACCTCAAAGCTTGATGTAGGAATCACATTCGTATTTAAACGATTGCGGACATATTTTTGGCTATATATATGGATGACGACTTAGCCCCTTCGGCACGTAATCGTTTAATCCATATCGTCATTTTGAGGAATGAACTTACCTCGGTAGCAAGACTTACACCTTCCTTTTTTGACTCCGGGGAAGAATACCCGCCCGTCGATAGGCGCCACCCCCCAAAATCCACCCTAGACGTGACTGGCATCCGACTTCATGAACAACGTCGGAAGAAATTAAAAGACACAATAATAACACTTGAACCCGCCAGGTTCAACATTCGCCTCGAACAGTTTATAAAATAAAGGTAAACAAATCATACGTATATGAATTAAATCAGCGGAAGTCTTTATAATTTAAATAATTCAACCAAAACATAATAGTGTGCCCGAAAGAGTTAAACAACAACTCTTCTTCTACCCACATTCGATTGTACACTAAGGAGTTTCTAAGAATAAGGAATAAATGTCTAATTCACCGGGACGCAGCCCAAAAACTAATATAAATAATTGGAATTAAATAAATAGGGTGTCCCACGAATGAATGTGTGGGCTCAGCAACCGCTAGTCCTTCCTAAGCGCCCGGAGTGTTACACCCCGTGGTTTTATACGTTGAAATCCGTAAGTATTGGTTGTTTCAAGTTTAGACCTTGAAGTAGCCCTCGTAACCACAAGTTAAGGTGGGGCCCACGTGCCAGGGTTTTATAAAGGAAATATGAAAGGTGATATGAGTAGTACATGGGAAGTTGAGCACGTCATAAGAAGGACTCTTAAGCCGAATATTGGCATAAGCCCTCCAAAAGGATGATTTAAAGATACGTTTTCGGATGATCCGACATGGAGAGGCGAAAACGCAATTATAAGTTTGGAAGTTGGAGTCGTACCAAGAAGTAAAGTTGTACATAATTGAAAGAGCTTTCCAACCATAGATCGTGGGCCCTCATACGATATCAAGATCAAACGTTATGCGTGTTTTAAGATCAGCTGTTAGGACAGGGAATTAGCCCTGCACGAACACACCAGAAGGTGGCGCGAACGCGCAGAAGGAGACCCTGTAACTGAGCGCGAACACGCCACTTGGCAGCGCGATCGTGCTGAGTAAATTTTAAGTCGGTCCGGGCAGAACCGAGACCGTTATATAAAGGGGTCACCCCCTTCTTTCCTCTTTCAAAACACACCCAAAGCTCCTCAAACTTTCCAGAAACTTCCCCTAACCTTCACTTATCAAATTTTAACGTGGATCAAGTAGAATTTCCCAAATTCCAGCCCAAACAGCATATAGCTGCAGTTGTAGAATCGTATAATGATGAGTTTGGCTCAGCTCAAGGTGGGAAAAAGTGGAGATATAGCAATATTACCAGGAGAAGGTATGAATCTCTTATTATTAATATTAATCTTGGTTTATTTACAGAGATAAAACTATTAAATGGCCTTATCATAATTGTGTTGGGGGAAATATGGGATAAATGTCATATGGAATAATTTATGGAGTATTTTGGCAGTAATGGTATTGTTGTTGATATTGGTATCGTTGTGGTTATTGTTGGTTGCTGAATTATAATTTCGGGCTAGGTATATAAACAGGGGAGATGCTGCCCGATTTTCAGCAGGATATAAAATGGGTTAATATGAAAGCCTAGCATAAGTATTTAACAATGAGTCTAACAGTTATGCGAATCCTCTTGAATGTAGATTTACGAGCTCGGGCAGATAAGCATAAATAATAGGAGGTTGAACGGGTATGTTAAGGCTCATCCCTTTCTTTCAAAGGCATGATTCCTATGTTATGATTTTATAAATGTTCCTATATCTCCCTTGTTTTCAAAAGTTAGATGTTTATGACTCCAAGGCATAATTCCTTTCCTAATAATTCATAAATGTTTTCCAAAATGTTCGTATTTTCCAATTCAGAGATTTATGGCTCCGTAAGCTCTTATGATAACAACGATGAACCTGCTTTCACAATGATAATGATGATGTCACATATGAGACTATTTTTCTATGATAATGACGATTCTGTGTTCAAAGGTTCCATGTTTACGGTTTCAACGACGATATAAGAGTGTTGAGCTATTTCTTGATTTCTCAATTTTATTCATGGATGATGACCATTTTTAAAGATTCCAAAGTATGTGAATTGACACCTTATGAGATTTATGATCTTATTCTATTTTTCTCTTGATGTTATTCTTCATTGATAGTCTCACCTTATAATAATTGTTCCTTCAAGGTGAGACAAAGTGATGATGATTATTCCATAATATAATCGGAGGTTACCAACCTTACGTCACTCCGATAGAGGCATAGTTTTCTTTGGGTTCTCATGCATGCTGCTTGTATGATATATGAAAATGATATATGTATATGTATATAGGGAATATGGGAAAAGGGCGAGGCGCTATAGATGCATGGCCACCTGATCAGCTAGGCATAATATCGAGCCTATGTGGCCGAGTAAGATAATATCGAGCCTATATGGCCGAGTAAGATAACACCGAGCCTATATGGCCGAGTAAGATAACACCGAGACTATTTGGCCGGGTAAGATAACACCGCGCCTACATGGCCGGGTAAGATAACATCGCGCCTATATAGCCGGGTATGATAACACCATGTAAGACGCTATATATATATATATATATATATATATATATATATATATATATATATATATATATATATATATATATACTACCGCGCCTTAACAGTCGGACGCTACGTTATACATTACTTTATTTTTATACGTTCATTATATTATTTTCCATGTTCGATATCTCTTACTATGTTACTATTCATGCCTTACATACTCAGTACATTGCTCATACTGGCGTCCTTTCTTGTGGACGCTGCGTTCATGCCCGCAGATTCACAGGTAGACGGATCTGACCCGTAGGGGATCTATCAGTGGATTCTCAGGAGCACTCCACTTACTTCAAAGCTGTAGTCTATGGGCATTGGTCTTTATGGTTGCTTGTATTCTATGTAGAGGCTCGTAGACATGTATGTACAGTTTGATGTTTCATGTTCCTACCGGTTCATATCGTTGTGTAACATTTTAGTAGCCTTGATGGCGGGTAATGATGGGCATAATTGTCGAAGATTATGCAGAGATGTGCGGTTATATTGCGACATGTCTTTACAGATTATGATATCCATGAGCTATCTTTATGGTCCACCCAGAAATGAGTATAAGATGTATGTTTAGAGGAGCTCGGCATGTTAGCTCCGGGTGCCCGTCATGGCCTTCTAGTTGGGTCGTGACAAAAGTGGTATCAGAGCAATTCGTCCTAGGGATTGTCTACAAGCAGGGTCCAGTAGAGTCTTGTTTATGGGTGTCAAGCGTGCCACTCTTATAAAAAGGAGGCTATATCGAATTTAGGAATAAATGACCTTCTTTCTCATGTTAGATGGTGCGTTAGAGCTATGTTATCAGGACCCCCTAACTGTGTGTTATGATTTCAGTATGCCTGTGAAAAGAAAAGCTACAGCGGCCCAGAAGGGCAAGACGGTGGCCGAAAGAATAAATGAGCGGGGGCTACCAGCAGAAGTAGAAGAGGGTGAGTTTCATAATTATGTCCCATCTCGGACCTCTCCCCCCTTACCCATTTCAGAGGACCAAGAAGGGGCCTCAGGTCCAGCTCCAATATCCCCAGTTCCCACATCCGATGCCTCGGGCCAAGAGATAAAACAGGCCATTCTTTTACTGACTCAGTTAGTTGCCGCTCAGGCCCAGCGGCAAAGTACGGGACATGGTGACAGAGTTGTTAGTGCTAGAGCCCATGATTTTATCAGTTTAGACCCTCCAGAGTTCTTTGGGTCAAAACCGGATGAGGACCCGCAGAGCTTTATATTTGAGATGTCGAGATCATTACGACTAATGCATGCTTCTGATACTGAGTCAGTAGAATTGGCTTCTTATAGATTGCAGGAAGTTGCGATACATTGGTATGCAGTTTGGATGTCATCTAGAGGAGTCAATGCTCCTCCACCGGCTGTGGATGCTTTTCTCCGACATTACTTGCAGCTGGAGGTTCAGCGAGCCAGAGCTGACGAGTGTTTGAATCTTAGACAAGGGAATATGAGTGTTCGAGAGTATAGTCTTCGGTTTAATTACTTGGCAAGGTATGCCCCAACGATGGTGAATGCTATGGGAGACCGTGTACATCGGTTTGTGAGTGGATTGGGGCCACATTTGATTAAGGAATGCTTGACGGCCTCAATTCAGGAAGGGATGAATATCTCTCGTATTCAGGCCCATGCCTAGAATTTGGAAGAATAGCAGCAGACGCAAAGAGGTGAGCGTGATTCTGATAAGGGTTGCAGTAAGAAGGCCAGATCTGCAGGCGTAGCCAGTGAGTTCAAAGAAAGTCAAAGGCAGCAAAATTATATGCACTCAGGCCACTCAGTGGCTAGTGCACCTCTTCGATTTGCAGGCAAGAGGTTTGATCATCCTAATTATTCTGGACCGGGTCATAGCTCTAGAGTTTCGGGTTCCCAGTAAGGAGGTGAATCTTGTCAGGTAAGAACACCCTTATCACAGTGTAATCAATATGGTAAGCCACATTTCAGACCGTGCTATTTTTGTTCGATGTTTACAATGCCTGTGGTTAGCCAGGCCACATTATGCGTAAGTGTCCATTTCTAGACCGTCAAAGGATGGTGCAGCCTATCGGGTTAGCAGTCGGATCGTCGTCATCGGTATGACCTCTGGGATGATACACTCAGACATCAGCAGGTCGTGGTGGAGGCAGAGGGGGAGCGTCCAACTTAAGTAGTCCTCAGATTCGTATTTACGCTTTGACTTGCCGGCAGGACTTGGAGTCTCCACCCGATGTTGTTACAGGTATATTGTAAGTATTTTTCTTATGATGTGTACTCATTGCTTGATTCGGGTTTTGCATTGTCATACGTTACTCCTTATATTTCTGATCTGATTGGGGCGAAACTTGAGTTAATGAATCCTTTCAAAGTGTTTTCTTAATGAGATGTCAGTATGATTAAATAGGGGGATAATTATATGTTTAGGTACGACTCTTGAACATAAGTATATTAATGATTTATGAGTACAAAGGGGTAGAAGGGTTAAGAGAACGATGTACATTATTAACGGGCCAGATGTTGACAAGAGCTTTCTATCGCATAAAGTATATTGGCGGGGGTGTTGTGCGGAAAAACAAGTATGTATATATACAATAACCCATATGTAACTACGTCATCAGCATGTGTACTATGCAACCGACATCGCGATATATAAAAGGTACTAATCAAACAGGGTAATGAAGTTCAGATGGCAAATGCTACAGAGTAAGTTGACGTTATTCTCGCTGAAAGTTAGAGCGGGAAAATTCTAATGTAACAATCTCAGGGAAAGACAGAAGGTGAGCATACAAAAGTAAAAGGATTTGAATGCCTTGAGAGAAGGGAGAAGTATAAGTAATGAGGGCAAGCGAAGCTTCCAAGAGAGACGATGGCTAAGGCAACGAACGATTGGGATGAAATTCGGAAGTAGGCATACGAAAAGAATAGAGTATTGTGGCATAGAACAAAAGATCGATGTATGGAGCCAAAAAACAGATGTCGATAAGTGGGAAAGGGAAGTAATCAAGAATAAGAATATGAAGTAATCAGGTCCTACAACAATGCTAAGGGATCTCCAGCCATGGGAGATATTTAAAAAATATAAGTATGCAGTCATATTGACATGATTACCTCGGAAATAAAGATGGGTTCCCCAAAAGATGACTTAAGAATAGAATGTATTGCACTTTTGAAGGGGACATTTTATGGACTTCAGGGTCAATAATATCAAATGACAAAGTGCAACAAAAGAGGGGATAATAACTTAACAAGGTTAATGGGGAGGTGCATCAATAACATGGGATAAGGATAAGGAGTATCGAACTTCGATCATAAAGGAATGATGTATAGGAAATATTTATGAATATGGACCAGTTTTTGCCACAGGAAGGAGAAGAAAGGAGAAGGTGTTGTAAGGATTTTATGATAAGAATTGGAAGCAATAAGACACTGGAAGAACTATAACGCATAGTTATGATGCAAATATGTATTTAAGGGAATTGCGGACAGATGGGTTAAGCGGATGAAAGGATAAGTCGTGGGAATGAAAGGTGTGGAATATTAATCATTAACTGTATAATATAGGCGTAAATCGGAATTGGAAACCAAGAGCAAGAAAAATTTTAAGGGTGTTAAGGAGATAGTTATGAGGAAGAAGAAGAGAAGGGAGGCTAGAGTTAAAGGAGCGAGGTATAATCGGATATTCCATAAAGTGGCTTAGTGAATTTTGTTGTCCCCTTTACCCAGGGAATTACTAGCCATAAAAGGTAAAAGTGGAAAGACAATAAAGGAGGTATTTGAGATGTACGAGCATTTGATGGGTTACCAGACTTCATCTAGCGGAATGGAAAATAAGCCAGACCATAAGGCGAAAGAAATTCCGGCATGATAAGAAACAGAGGTGTTGAAGAATTGTATAAGTCCATCGACGGTGATCAAAGGTGATTTACAATCAAAGGTTACCGAGATATAAGAACCTCCCTAAAAAAAGGGGAAGAACTAATTCAAATTTAAAGTAACTTCTGACCTTTCGAAAATCTCAAAGGGAGAGATGTAATAGCTTGAAGGAGCCAAAATTTGAGATGTGTTAATATACCAAGAATGTATCAAGGAAAGAAGAAACAAATACAAAATAGGTATATTATGGGTAGCATGATAGCAGTGCTGCGAGGGATTAGAGAGTATCTCACGAGATGCTAGTGAAATCGAATATAGCACGTAGAATAGAACGATATGAATAATCGTCATAAGGAATCGCCCAACAATATGGTGTAAGGACAACGAGGGAACGCCAACAAAGAATAAAGGTTAAGCAAATGGTCACCAGTACAAGGGAACTGAGGATGAGCATCATCGTGTTGAAAGGGGGTTATAACCGATTGAGGTGTTACCCAGTGCTATGCTTACAAGTTATGTTGCAAGATTTGAGGAGAAGAAAGTAAAGGAAAAGTTCCAATATGAGTTCGAAGATATTTTGAGCTACGGATTAGTTTGAACTATGATTATTAGTTTATCATAAGTATAGCCCCGCTATGGGAAATGAAAATGTTAGTGGGGGAAATATTACATATATACGTGCATAAGGGATGATTTGAGATAGCTAACCGCTAAGCATAGGGATTCATTAGCAAGGAAATGCTATTACAAGCCATTTGAGTGCTACCATAAGTGAAACTATGATGAGATTGTAAAGGATCAAGGAGCCTGACCAATGAGCTATAAGGAGCTATAAGGAGACAATATAGTGCAAATACGAGATCAACGAGTACGAGAAAAGATGGACAAGATAACCCCAAGGGAGTAAGCAAAGGAAGGTTCCACAGTCGAGCAAGGGAGTTGTCCACTAAAAGAGTTCAATAAAGAGCTGAGGGAGAACGAGAAGAGGTCTACCAACCTATGTTAGAAATAGGGCGATCGGAGTACAAGAAAAAGGCAGTCGCTTCAGGACATCGTCAATTTGCAATTACAACATTCGAGGACGAATGTTTTTAAGAGGGAAGAATGTTACACCCCGTGGTTCTGTATGTTGAAGTCTGTATGTATTGGTTGTTTCAAGTACGGACCTTGAAGTAGCCCTCGTAACCGCAAGTTAAGGTGGGGCCCACATGCCGGGGTTTTATAAAGGAAATATGAAAGGTGATATTAGTAGTACATGGGAAGTTGAGCAAGTCTTAAGAAGGACCCTTAAGCCGAATATGGGCATAAGCCCTACAAAAGGATGATTTAAAGATACATTTTCTGATGATCCGACTTGGAAAGGCCAAAACGCCATTATAAGTTTGGAAGTTGGAGTCGTACCAAGAAGTAAAGTTGTAGATAATTGAAAGAGCTTTCCAACCATAGGTCGTGGGCCCTCATACTATAGCGGGATCAAATGTTATGCGTGTTTTAAGATCAACCATCAGGGTAGGGAATTAGCCCTGCGCGAACGCGCTAGAAGGTGGTGCAAACGCGTAGAGGGAGACCCTGTAACGCAGCGCGAACATGCCACTTGGCAGCGCGATCGCGCTGAGTAAATTTTAAGTCGGTCCGGGCAGAACCTGGACCGTTATATAAAGGGGTCACCCCCTTCTTTCCTCTTCCAAAACGCACCCAAAGCTTCTCAAGATTTCCAGAAACTTCCCCCAACCTTCACTTATCAAATTTTAACGCGGATCAAGTAGAATTTCCCAAATTCCGGCCCAGACAGCGTACAAATGCGGTTGTAGAATCGTATAGCGACGAGTTTTGCTCAGCTCAAGGTTGGAAAAAGTGGAGATATAGCAATATTACCGGAAGAAAGGTATGAATCTCTTATTATTAATATTAATCTTGATTTATTTACGGAGATAGACGTGTTAAATAGCCGTGTTGGCGGAAATATGGGATAAATGTCATATGGAATAATTTATGGAGTATTTTTGCAGTAATGGTATTGTAGTGGATATTGGTATCGTTGTGGTTATTGTTGGTTGCTGAATTATAATTTTGGGCTAGGCATATAAACAGGGGAGATGCTGCCTAATTTTCAGCAAGATATAGAATGGGTAAATATGAAAGCCTAGCATAAGTATATAACAATGAGTCTAACAATTATGCGAATCCTCTTTAATGTATATTTACGAGCTCCGGCGGATAAGCATAAATAATAGGAGGTTGAACAGGTATGTTAGGGCTCGTCCCTTTCTTTCAAAGGCATGATTCCTATGTTATGATTTCATAAATATTTCCATATCTCCCTTATATTCAAAAGCTAGATGTTTATGACTCCAAGGCATAATTCCTTTCCTAATAATTCATAAATCTTTTCCAAGATGTTCGTATTTTCCAAATCACAGATTTGTGGCTCCATAAGCTCTTATGATAACAATAATGAACCTTTTTTCACAATGATAATGATGATGTCAAAGATGAGACTATTTTTCTATGATGATGACAATTCTGTGTTCAAAGGTTCCAAGTTTACGATTTCAACGACGATATAAGAGTGTTGAGCTATTTCTTGATTTCTCAATTTTATTCATGGATGATTACCATTTTTAAAGATTCCAAAGTATATGAATTGACGCCTTATGAGATTTATGATCTTATTCTATGTTTTCTCCAGATGTTATTCTTCATTGGTAGTCTCACCTTATAATAATTGTTCCTTCAAGGTGAGACAAAGTGATGATGATTATTCCATAATATAATCGGAGGTTACCAACCTTACGTCACTCCGATAGAGGCATAGTTTTCTTTGGGCTCTCATGCATGCTGCTTATATGATATATGAATATGATATATTTATATGTATATGGTGAATATGGGAAAAAGGGCGAGGCGTTATAGACGCATGGCCACCTGATCAGCTGGGGATAATATCGAGCTTATGTGGCCGAGTAAGATAGTATTGAGCCTATATGACCGAGTAAGATAACACCGAGCCTACATGACCTGGTAAGATAAGGCCGAGCCTATATGGTCGGGTAAGATAACAACATATAAGACGCTACATATATATATGTGTGTGTGTATGTGTGTGTGTGTGTGTGTACTACCGCGCCTTAACAGCCGGACGCTACGTTATACATTACTTTATTTTTATAAGTTTATTACATTATTTTCCATGTTCGATATCTATTACTATGTTACTATTCATGCCTTACATACTCATTACATTGCTCGTATTGGCGTCCTTTCTTGTGGACGATGCGTTCATGCCCACAGGTTCACAGGTAGACGGATCTGACCCGTAGGGGATCTATCAGTGGATTTTCAAGAGCACTCCACTTACTTCAAAGCTGTAGCCTATGGGTATTGGTCTTTATGGTTACTTGTATTCTATGTAGAGGCTCATAGACATATATGTACAGTTAGATGTTTCATGTTCCTACCGGTTCATATCGTTGTGTAACATTTTAGTAGCCTTGATGGCGGGTAATTATGGGCATAATTGTCGAAGATGCTACAGAGATGTGCGGTTATATTGCGATATATGTTATTACAGATTATGATATGCATGAGCTATCTTTATGGTCCACCCAGAAATGAGTATAAGATGTATGTTTAGAGGTGCTCGGCGTGTTAGCTCCGAGTGCCCGTCATGGCCCTCTAGTTGGGTCGTGACATGGAGTATCAAAAACCTACTCTTTTCCGTTACTTAACATACCATCAAAAACAACAATGGTATGCCTGAGTACTTCGTACTCAGTGAGTGCCTCAGGGACAATCAGTAATAAGAAGATCGAGTACATAATACATGAAGAAATCAGTCTTGAAGATCATGTGAAACTAATGTAAGAACAGTTATTCTGTTTGTGTATCTCAATAAGCATTATCAAAACTGATTATAAGGCCTCTTGTCAGGTACAACTTCAAATATGCCTTTCAACCGATCATAATTAACGACAACAAACCATGAGAAAATAAGAATATCACACATGCCAATACAGGCCCAAGAATCAAGCACATCGAAGGGGTGACTGTAGAGGTTCCCTTGTCACAGTGCACCACACTAGAATATGGAATTCTCGGTGGCTATCCTTCCTCCCGAATAGCTCAGCATTAACCACACTCCGGGTAGCGAACCCGATAGTGGCCACTCTTCGTCCTGAATGGCTAGGAAATTCCCACACTAGGATCCATAGTGGCTACCCTTCCTCCAGAGTAGCTAGGCCAAAGACAACAACAAAGTTCATAGCATAGAAGCCGATTCACAATTTGTCTCAAGGTATGTCACACCATCAATTAACATTGAAGTTCATTATGATATATCGTAAAGATAAATCATTTCAATGAATGTCTTGAAAACGTTTACACTTTTTTAACCAAGATTTCAATGTCATGATTCATCATGAAAACACTAATACCAATCCTTAGCCATCATTATTGATTATCTCTTATAGAGTAAAAACAATTATGATTCATATACGTATATAGAGGATAAGACAATCAAGGTTTAATGTAGGCTTGTCCCCTCACGCACACCAACCATAATCAAAGCAAGGAATTAGGGTTTTGCATGAGAAATTCACCTCTTTATTCAATAAATAACCATTGAGAAGAAAACATATATCCATGATGAGGTTTTTAAAAGAGACACATACAAATTACCTTTATATTCAAAAAGGATTTTATCTTTAAAGAGACATACAAATCACCTTTATAGTCAAAAACGATTTTTGAAAGAGACATACCTTAATTACGTTATTCACAGTTCAACAAATTACTTTCCTAGAGGAGAATCACCCAAACCCCAGCTTGAATTCTCTTGAATTAGATTATGCAGTTACTCCCTTAAATTTGGAGGTTTTGAGAAGTAATTTTCGTACTTAGGGTTTTTGAACAGTTGAAAAGTGATAAATTAACTGAACCCACGCTTTTATAGTTTCTGGTCAACGCGGGAGAAGTACGTCCAAAAAGGACGGGACGTACTTCTAAGTACGGGCCGTTCTTTCAGGCCGTACTTCCAAGAATTTTACAGTGAACAATTGTTGAGACACGAGGAAAGGACGGGCAGAAAGGACGTCCCGTCTTTTGAAGTACGGGCCGTACTTCTATGCCATACTTTCCTAAAATTTCTAGAAAGTTTAGATGTTGCAGATCAAAGGACCTCCATAGAGTACGGGCCGTGTTTTGAAGTATGGGCTATACTTTTGTCGTAAAATCCCGCGATTACTGTTGAAATGGGATTTTCATCCCAACACTCCCCGATTTGATTTCTAAGTCCCGAATTGTGAACATAACCTAACTTATAAGGTTCAAAATTGTTAGACCCCGTATTTTATACGTCGAGTTATTCGCGAAGGAATTGACGTGAGATAGAAACCTCGGATTTTTAATTTCTAAACTAGAACTAATCGGTTATAAATTTTTCTTAGTATAAGAATGTTGTTGGAAATTAGGAACTACTTAATTGTGGTGTTAAGTAAAAATTAGTGGCAACAATGAGCCAATATGAACATTAACATGCCATGTCCAAAAGATGACTCAAAGTCATCTAAAACAAGGCTATTATGGAAGACATACAAATATGCATTTAATGTTGATTCATCCACTACACTTTCATTATATTATGGACAACCAAATGGAAATAAAAAGGGATGTGAAATTCAGCCAAGATGGCTGAAAATAAGAGGAGAAAAAGTTGAGGCATGCATTTGAATATTGAAAGTATCCATTATTTTATGAAGGCATGCATTATTTTATGAAGGTATACAAGTTGGATGAGTCATTGCACATTTAAATATTGACCATTCATCTTTGTATGATTGCAATGGAAAAGGTTAGTGTATGAATCATCCACTACACATTCAATTGTCTTGTAAACAATTAAATGGAAAGAAGAAGAAAGGATACAAAGAAGTGAGGTTGGCCGAAAGTATAGAGAAAAAGAATTGAATTTTAGTGTAAAGTTAATTGAGTGGTCAATGTCATGAGTGGAGCATGTGTTGTGTCCAACTTGTAGTCATATTAGTTTAATCAAATGGATGACTAAGAGAGCTCATCTTCTCATTTCAACTTCACAACACAAAAATAGAAAGACTAGAGAAGGAGAGAAAAGCTCTCGGCCAAGGGGCTGAATTTTGAGCTCTTTGTGTGTTGATCAAAAAAATATTTCTTCAAGCATTTCAACCCTTTAGAGGGTCCCTAGAAACGTGAAGATAGTCATTGGAGCAACAAGAACCATTATCATTTCAATTCACAAACTCTAGCCAAGTTGAGAAGTCGGATTGTCAAGGTAAGATCTAACTTTCTTTTACAAGTGTTAAGGGTGATGTAGATGTGTGAATATAAGTTTCATGCATGAAATGATGTGTGTTGATGTTGGAACATGATAGTAGACATGAACTTATATATGTTGATGTTGAAGTATGGTTGTAACTTGATGAACATGAATTGCATGCATAAGATCATGAATGTTGGTGTTGGAATGTTAATGTGGCCGTAGGGACTGTTTTAGTGGCCATGGTGGACTGATTTTATTTAGTAATTATGGATGATGCTATCATAGATTTCATGGTAAAAAGAATGAAAATAATTGGAAGGTTAAAGGTGAAGTTGTGTTAGTATGAATATAAATTGAATCCATGAAATCTTGTGTGTGATGTTGAAGCATGTTGAAACCGTGTAGGGACTGTTTTGTGTGGAAGATAATGAACTGATTTTACTTGATATTTTGATTGTTGTTGTCATGAATTTTATGATGGAAATGAAGGTGTTAATGGTTGGAGTTGGAACTAAAGTCGTTTGTGAGTTGTTGTAAGGATTATAGTGATAATAACGTAGCTTAGTTGCGTATGAATTGATGATGTAGTTGTCATGTGATTGCTGGTCATAACTTACTGAAATTATATGAAAAGAAGACATGAAATAATGTGTAAGAATCATATGTGGTTTGCTTAGTATGTTCGTAAACGTTTGCAAGAATTCCGAACATTGTTATGTTGTCGGTTAGGGACTGTTTTGGACGTGTTGTTGGTTAGGGACTGTTTTGGACGTGTTGTATTCATTAAGTTGGAAAAAAATAATTATATTTAAGAGTATACATCATGTTGTCATAATGGTTGGGCTGTTATAGAATCGTTTCGACGAAATATTATGACTATAGACTAACAAGAATAAATTGGATGTGTCATAATCGCATGTACACTATTATTTAGTGTTGTAAGGTACGGGCTGTTTTGACACGTTGTTGTTATTCTTATTGAGCTTGGAAGAGTAATGATAATTAAGATTATGCATTGTGTTGTATGTTGGATGGGCTGTTATAAAGTTGTTACATGCAAACGTTAAGGCTACGAACTATTGGAAATAACTTGCGAATGTAGTAGCCGTATGTGAATCGTTATTAAATGTTGTGAATGTGGGCTGTTTGGAATGTTGTGTGGGCTGTCCGGATTGGTATTGAACATATCATTATTGATGTTGGATTGGTTGTATGTAGTTGGTGTGGATACAAGAGAAAACGTCGTCTAAATATCTAGAAAGGAGTTACTAACGTTAGAATACGTTTTGAATCTCCCCGTAGCTTAATAGTAGTTGTTGGCGTCTTAATATAGGTTGAGATATTATTGGGTAGCGTATACATATTGTGTGGCGAATAAGTGTTAAAGGTATGTGAAGCTAACCCTTCTTTCTTTTTGGCATGATCGTTGTGAAATGAATATACGATATATCTATTATTCCAAAGGAATTCCTATTCCTAGAGCCACTAGGATGGAAAATGATCTTGATTCTCATAACTTACATTTGATATGTACATATGATTTCAAAGTTCCATTTTGATATAATCCGCAGGGACATCCGAAAGGTAAATGATATGACTATTATTGAATTTGCGAACGATGGTTCGTGTTGACTATTCTAATGAGTCCTTAAAAACGTTTTGAATTGCATATAGTTTCTCACTACTCTGCTCGTGCATACCTCAATATATCTTTCACCGAGACCCGGGCCGGGTATGTTTTCGTGCACAGCTTCACTACATTGTTCACCGAGTCCCTCACTAGAGGGCCGGGACACGTTATATGTATATGTATAAGATGATATGATGACATGATGATATGATGATATGATGATACGGTGATGGCAGCCAAGATGGCATATGGTGACTTTATCCACCGAGCCCCTCACTAGAGGGCCGGGACACGTTATATATATATATATATATATATATATATGTATGATGATGATATGATTTTATTTACCGAGTCCCTCACTATAGGGCCGGGACATGTTCTATATACATACGTACAAGATGGTTATCTAATTATGTTACTACGTCTCAAAACGGGTTGAGTATGATATATGATACAGACATGCACGATTTATGTTTCAAAAGCAAGCATCTTGGTATTCTGGATATTGTACTCGTGTTCTGTACTCCTCATTTCAAATATGATCCTGTTTACTGTGTTTCATGCTTTACATGCTCAGTACATATTCCGTACTGACCCCCTTTCTTCGGGGGGCTGCGTTTCATGCCCGCAGGTGCAGATACTCGCTTTGGTGAGCCGCCAGCTTAAGATTTCCCTTCTTCTATCTTGGAGAGTTCCGTTGTTCCGGAGCCCAGACTTTGGTATAGATCCTTTTTGATCTAAATATATGCATATGTTGACTAAGGGTACAACGGGGCCCTGTCCCGTCATATTTTACTGTTGGAACTCTTAGAGGTTTGTGGACATGTGTGTGGGTCGTATTCAAACGTGATCAGTTGTGTGTGTTATCAGTATGCTTATTCTTTCATGGTAGCAGCCTCGCCGACTTACAGATATTATCATGTTGTGGTAGCAGCCTTGTCGGCTTGCATTTATATGTATATTTATGTGACAGTTCCGAGACCATGGTTTGGTCGTTATAAGATCCATATTGACTTTGTTGTGAAATGAACATATAGCTAAAGATTATGTATACGGGTGTCCAGGTCGGGCACCAGTCACGGCCTACGGGGTTGGGTCATGACAAAAATGACTCATAGAACGCTTTTATATTCCATACGAATTTACGGGATGTTACATTATCCCCCTCTTAAGATCATTCGTCCTCGAATGACAATCAAGCTTAGAGGGCATTCACTAAACCACAAGTTGCTTCAAACAACACACATTATTCATCTAACGATAATTAAAACGCTAGCTCATACCTTCCATAGGGAACAAGTGAGGATATCTTTTCTTCATGTCCTCCTCTGCTTCCCAAGTAGCTTTCTCAGTATTATGGTTTCGCCACAACACTTTGACCGACTTGGTATCCTTTGTTCTCAACCATCTAACTTGACGATCTAAAATCTTAACTGGTTCTTCTTCATAAGACAGAGCTTCATCAATTTCAATATCTTCATGGTGAAACACATGGGAAGGATCAGGTTTGTACAATCTCAACATCGAAATGTGAAACACAGGATGCACCATGGCCATATCAGATGGTAACTTCAACTCATAATCCACCATCCCAACTTTCCTAACAATCTCATAAGGGCCAATCAAACGAGGACTAAGCTTCCCCTTTCTACCAAACCGCATTACTCCCTTTATTGGAAACACTTTTAAGAACACCTTGTCCCCAATAGAAAACTCTAGCTCACGCTACCTCATATCTGTATAACACTTCTGTCTACTCTGAGCTGTCTTAAGTCGTTGCACAATAAGATT
Source organism: Lycium barbarum (assembly GCF_019175385.1). Classification (NCBI taxonomy): domain Eukaryota; kingdom Viridiplantae; phylum Streptophyta; class Magnoliopsida; order Solanales; family Solanaceae; genus Lycium; species Lycium barbarum. Next base: position 64,930,842 of record NC_083344.1, on the reverse strand, counting down.
AACCTTCTCAATTGCTTCATGAACTGAGTTAGGACCCAAAATTTCTACTTTAATTGGTTCAAACCAACCAATTAGAGACCGACAACGCCTCCCATAAAGAGTCTCGTAAGGAGCCATCTGAATACTTGCTTGGTTACTGTTGTTGTACGCGAATTCCACAAGAGGTAAATGTTCATCCCAATTTCCTCCAAAATCTGTAACACAGGCTCTCAGCATATCTTCCAACATTTGAATAGTTCTCTCTGCCTGCCCGTCAGTTTGAGGATGAAAGGCAGTGCTCAATTTCACTCTAGTTCCCAAACCTTCCTGAAAGGATGTCCAAAAACGAGCAGTGAATTACGTATCTCTATCTGATATGATGGATGTCGGAATCCCATGCAATCTAACTATCTCCTTTAGATATAGCTTGGCGTATTGCGCCGCGACATACAACGTCTTCACAGGGAGAAAGTTGGCAGACTTCGTGAGTCTATCCATTATCACCCAAATCGAATGGTCTTAGTGTGGGGTAAACCCATAACGAAATCCATGTTGATCTCCTCCCAGTTCCACTGCGGAATCCCAATATTCTGAGCCAGGCCTCCAGGCCTTTGATGTTCAGCCTTCACCTGTTGACAGTTCAAACACTTAGCCACAAAGTTAGAAATATCAACCTTCATGCTCTTCCACCAGTAGTGTTGTTTCAAATCCTTATACATTTTGGTGGATCCCGGATGCACCGAATACTTGGAACTATGAGCTTCCATCATCAATTCTTGTCGAAGGCCATCAACATCAGGAACACACAAGCGTCCCTACAACCGTAGCGCCAGTCCCAATAGTAAATGAAGTGTACTCACCCCTTTCCACTCCCTCTCTTAGCTTTGCCAGAAGCTCATCATCTTATTGCTTGGATTTAATCCTTTCCACAATGTCAGACTGTGATGGAGTGATTCCCACAAACTCTTCATCTTCAGTTTCATTAAGCCTAACCCCAAGACTAGCGAGCCTTCGAATCTCCTTCCCCATGGGCATGTCATGAGCACACAAGTAAGCCAACGTGCCCATAGATTTCCTACTCAAAGCATCAGCAACCACATTATCCTTACCAGGATGATACAAAATATTCAAGTCATAGTCTTTTAACAACTCCAACCACCCCCTCTGCCCGAGGTTCAACTCTCCCTGCTTGAAGATATACTGCAGACTCTTGTGATCAGTAAAAACATTAGAATGTTCACCATACAGATAATGACGCCAAATTTTCAAAGCAAATACCACAGCAGCCAACTCCAAGTCATGAGTCGGATAATTCTTCTCATGCTTCTTCAACTGACGCGAAGCATAAGAAATCACCTTACCGTTCTGCATCAATACACAACCCAAACCACTAGAAGCATTACAATACACCACATATCCACCAGACCCAGAAGGTAAAGTCAAAATAGGAGCCGAAGTCAACCTTTTCTTAAGATCTTGGAAACTCTTTTCACAAGCTTCAGACAACTGAAACTTAGCAGCCTTCTATGTCAATTTAGTCAGTGGAGAGGCTATTGACAAAAAACCTTCCCCAAACTTTCGGTAATAATATGTTAAACTGAAGAAATTACGAATTTCAGTCGCACTAGTGGGTCTAGGCCAATCCTTCGCTGCTGAAATTTTCTGAGGGTCTACTTTAATCCTGTCACCAGTCACCACATGACCTATAAAAGCCACAGAATCAAGCCAGAATTCACACTTAGAGAATTTTGCATACAACTCGTTCTCCTCAAGTGTTGTTAAAGTTATCCTTAAATGATTAGCATGATCCTCACGATTCTTAGAGTACACCAAAATGTCATTAATAAAC